>NC_079212.1:99508316-99531381 GCF_029633865.1 Lampris incognitus | reverse complement strand
ACCCTCTTAGATTCTTTTTTTATGTGCCTAAGCTTCTATCATATTTCACAATAGTGTTGGTATCCCTATGAACTCTTACATTCAAACTGCATATTATTAAAGGTTTAAAAATTATCCATCTGAATATCAGAGGTCTTTTGCAAAAACGGATTTACTCCATGCAAGGGTAGTTCAACATAATGCTAATATTATTACACTGTCTGAAACATAGCTTAGTTGCAAAATCTCTGACAATGAAATCAAACTTGTAAATTATCTACTTAATCGAGCTGATAGTAGCTCCAGTGGCAGCGGTGTGGCTACATATATGTTTCCTCTAACTTTATATCTAAGCTACTTACGCCTACAGTTGAACTGACACATTTTGAATTCCTGCCTGAGGACCTGAGAGAGGCCCCCACACTGGACACATTTAAAAGCAGGTTAAAAACCTTACTTTTTAAAACAGCCTACAGCTAAATTCATAGTGTGTGTGCGTGAGTGTTTTATATATTTTGCTATTTTTATATATTCTGCTCTGTTGTTACTTTTACTTAATCAGTGTTTATGGCACTTTTATTTATTTTACTAACTCAGTTTTAAACATGTTTGTACTTTTATAAAACTTGCCTGTACTTTTATTTATTTATTTTTGTGGGGGGGGGATTTTATTGATTTCATTGTTTTATTGTGTGAAGCACTTTGTGTTACATTTGTTTGTATGAACAGGGCTATACAAATAAAATCTGATTGATTGATTGATTTTGGTTAAATATTTTTTCATCAGAATAAATATATAACTATCGGAAACAAATATAAACCTCCCTCTGTCCCTGCTGAGTCCTCTAACTGTTGATTTCCACCATTGATTCTATCTCATGTGAAAATTAAATAATTATTGTAGATGATTTCAACAAAAATATTTTAGATAAGCCTTCTGTTAACGATTAAAAAAAATTCGAAAATCTAAACATAACACAACTAATTAAGGAACCCACTCAAATCACCATGTCGGTCTTTACTTGATTGGATACTTGTCACTCGCCCTGACAGATATATTAAAACTGGTGTCTTGTCAAATTGCTTCAGTGACCACACAGTTATGTACTGTGTATGGAAGATTAAAATTCCAAAATCGTCACCAAAATTAATTAAAATTAAAACATGAGAAAATGACTGAAGACCTTTTTATTATAAGTACCAATTAATACCCACATGTTCAGGAAGCCTGGGATTTTTTTTTCATTCTGAGTTCACTCAAGTAGAAGACAGATGTGCTCGCTGGAAAATCTCAAAGGTCAAGTGAAGACACATAGCCTGGACAAGTGCAGAAGTTATAGGAGGGTTTCAGTGCAACGTCATCACAGAGATGTGTACGCAACTAGGGGCAGAAAGCAGCTACAGTGCAGAGATTTTAACTAAGATAGAGCTCAGATACAGCAGAGCTGACACACAGTTGTTGTGCAATAAACAGCACAAAGGATGGGTGGAAAATGTTCGACTTTCCAAAGGGATCACATGGAATGTTGAACATTTTCATTGTTGAACCGCTTTGGTAGCTCTCAAAAGATCATGAGATGCATAATCTACCAAAGCGGTTTTGCCACCTGGCTGCGCACGCACCCAGTAATGTTTGTAAACAGGACACCCGTCTATAAGTCTCTTACAGCAGAGGGATAACACTTGGGCTAAATTTCGTCAGACAAGGGAAAATGCCTATTGGGATATGTACAGGCAACTAAGAAGTATCTTCAAGACCATGATCCGCAATGATAAATCTAATTATTAAAAATAATATCTCAAATAATTTTAAAAACTTCTGGAACCGTATAAAAGCCTATTAATAAATGCTTCATATAAATGTCCTATCAATCAAATAAGACATGGCAATATAGTAATTTGTGACTCTATTTATTGCCCAGTCAGCATTTTCTTCTGTCTGCTCCAACCTTATACCTGACTCTTCCTACACTGATAGTTTTAATAATAGATCTTCTTGTCACAGTACCTTTTCCTTTACAAAAAATAACACATACAGAAGTTCTTAATGCTATCAAACAACTAAGTTTGAGCAGTGGTGCTGGCTTGATGGGATTGAATCCTGATTTATTAAATTACCCTCTCATATTCTCATGTACCCACTTGCTGACTTGTTTAACACATCCTTACCTAGCTGTGAGTTACCAGCATCTGTAAACATTCACATATTACTCCACTTTACAAAGGTGGTGACGTTCTTAATAACAAATAATTATAGACTTATATCGATAATCTGTTCTATTGCTAAAGTATTTGAAAAACAAATCTTTAATCAGCTATCACAGTATCTTAAAACTAATACTATCCTATTGCCTTTTCAATCTGGATTTAAACCTAATCATTCAACAACTACTACTGGTCTCTTACAACTTATTAATGACGTGTTTTCAGTATCTGATACTGGTAATTTGTGATATTGGGCTATACAATTGATTTGACTTAATATTATGGGGACCGTTTTTATTGATCTCAAGAGGGCTTTTGATTTGGTTGATCACTGCATACTTTTAGATAAACTGTGTGCAGTTCTACCTCAAAATGCACTATTATGGTTTAACTCCCATTTACATAATAGAAAACAATGTGTTGTACTTCACGGGAGTAGGTCTGATGTATTTGTACAACAAAGGGGTGTACCCCTGGGTTTGATGCTGGGTCCACTTCCTTTCTCTATTCTTACTAATGACCTTCCATTAATCCTTTCTAATTCTTCTTTTCAACTATATAGTGATGAGACTGTAATTTATACTTCTAAACCTCATTTAATGCACATCCAAACTGCCCTTCAATTTGATTTTAATGCCTTTTAAAACTGGCTCAATTAAACAAAATCTTACATTATTGCCTTTCGTGCATTGTTGCCTTTCGACACAGCCTTAAAACAAAATCTAAAAGTTTAATAACAATGTGTAATGATGGTACTTATCCGCATAGATTTGATCAAACTAAATACTTGGGTTTATGGTTTAACTATGAATTTACATTAAAACCTAACATTGATCACGTTCTCTGCTAAATTTATTTTGGAACCAGTGTGTTATTTCATTCTAAAACTGTTTTACACTTAGTTTCCAAAAAAAACTTGCCTCTCAACTTGTATTACCAATTTTTGACTATGCCGATGTTATTCATCAAAATGTATCCAAAACTAACCGTCTACCCCTAAATACAACATACAATAATCTCAGTAGATTTCCTCTTAGATATTCCTTTAGTACTCATTACTGCATAATCTATGTATTTTTGCTGGGAAAGCGTTTGTTCACGGCCTTTCTGTGCCCATCTGGTTGTTGAGTTCACAGGTGTATTCATCTTTCTGATGATCGGGTGCTGATCTGCCGATTGTTTTGTTTTTGTCTTTCCTATTACTTTAATTTTTTCGTTTCATTTTTTTTTTCAAAAAAATTTTTTTTTGTATTGTATGTTACAATACATTGAACGCAAGATGGTTAATCTCAAGGGGTTTATCCTAATGAATAAACTTGTGTTATCATCATCATCATCATCATCATCTTATTTTAAAAAGTCCAGTAAGATTCCATGAGCAATCAAGCAAACAACTAAGAACCGCAAAAAAAAAACAATTTCTTAACCCATTTCATAAAACTAATAAATCTTTTAGTCTATTTATTCTTTCTTTGAATGAAACTAATTTTGCTACTGTTTCAGCTAATTGTGTAATTTTTTTACACAATTAATATATAATTTTATACAACTCAATAATTCAACTTTTAAGAGAAAATAATAATCTAATTTGAATTTTAGACTTCAACTCTCTGTGCCTGTTTGAAGTGTTCACAGCATCAGAGTGAAGGTATATGTATGTACCTCTTTTGTTCTCATATATTTTCACTTAACAGTGGAAGAAACTAATGTCGTTGTGGTCTATGGATTTAGCTCTAAAGAAAATAAAGGCATGTTTTCTAATCTGTCAGCCTGCAGCATTGCCATTCCATAACACAAGAAAAAAAACACAGATCTATACTTAGCAGAAAAAGTAAGGACATTTGTGTTTGGTGGATTATTTCTTTGTTGTAACAATGCTTCTTGGCAATAAATCTTATACCATTGGGAAGCCTGTTTATTTCCCTTTAAATGGTGCCACATTTGTAAGGAACATGCATTTGTGGGATGAGCAGCAGAGCTGAGTATATGGGTTGCGCCCATGAAAAATTTGCCAAATCTTCTCTGCCAATGCCAGTTTATTTTGCTGTTGCTATTGACTCTTGTTTTGAGCTTCTGGGACCCCAGGTGCTGACAATCAGGTGCCTGATATAAGATTTATTGCCAAGAAGCATTGTTAAAACAAAGAAATAATCTACCAAACACAAATTTCCTTACTTTTTGTGCTAAGTTTATATACCAACAAATATTCGATGAAAACACCCACCACACACACACACACACACACACACACACACACACACACACACACAACAAAATGCCGGTGACAGATAAATTTTCGTGGCAAAGGTAATTTGGTAGTGTGATAATTAAACATAAACAAATTAATTATTTTCTTTCTACACCAGCCAATGGCGTGTCTATGTGTGTGTGTGTGTGTGCGTTTGTGTGTGTAGTAGTAGTAAGAGAGAGAGAGAGAGAAGACCATTTTGTATTGGTTCATCTATTTGTTGATCTGTTTGTCATTTTGACACTGCTGTAAAGGATTTAATCATTGTGGCTATCACAGATACTTTCTATCTATACTCTACCTGTGGAGGCATGGGGGTGTTTAGGAGAGATGGCAGTGGAGTTTTTAACTAGCTTGTTTAACACAATCTTGGAAAGTGAAAGGATACCTGAGAAGTGGAGAAGATGTGTACTGGTACCGATTTTCAAGAATAAGGGTGATGTGCAGAACTGTAGCAGCAACAGTTATAAAGTTGATAAGCCACAGCCTGAAGGTATGGGAAAGAGAAACTGAAGCTAGGTGAAGAGGAGTGGTGATGATTAGCCAGCAGCAGAATGGTTTCATGCCATGAAAGAGCATTACAGATGTGATGTTTGCTTTGAGAATGTTGATGGAGAAGTATAGAGAAGGTCAGAAGGCGCTACATTGTGTCTTTGTGGATTTAGAGAAAGCATACGACAGGGTGCCAAGAGAGGCAGTGTGGTATTGCATGCAGGCGCGCGGGAAGGTGTTTTAAGTAGGGGAGGCTACCAATTAAAATGAAAAGTATGTTTGCGAGCTGGCGTAGACGAATGAGTCGAGAGGCAGAGATCTCTTTTTAATCGCAACTCCCATTCCCCATACACCACACAACCCTGAGATTGTTCTTTTATTCACACCGGCCAGAACGGATCAGAACTGACAACAAAGTAACGAGTCCCCCCCCCATGTCCCAAGTGGCGACATCACTCCCAGTCATGGTACTACAGTCAGTTAGTCAGTAAATGGTTTACTACTTGGTCTGAGTCGACAACAACACAAGAACAACCACAACATGAACACCACACTATTAAAACACAATTTTAAATCTAACATTAACAGTCTCATCAGCTATTGCGCTCCCCCAGCACAGAACCACCGACAATCAGAGCGACCGCCTCCCACGGTCGCTACAGTATGACGTGTTGTTCGTAATGTGTGTGTGTAGCAGATTTGGAATGGAGTGTTTACTCACTTTATTATTAAAAATTTACATTCCACACAGCCCTAGCCCGCTGTTTAAAATAATTTTATGTTTGTTTTTTTTGTTTAGTTTTTTTACATTTGTACGTTAGTTAGGCATACTTTTGGGTATAAGATGTTACACAGCCACCTGCAACTACTAGGGGGTGGAGGAGGGCTAATGATTGTATGAGGAAGTCGGGAGTGGCAGAGAAGTATGTGAGTGGTGCAGGATATGTATGAGGGAAGTGTGACAGTTGTGAGGTGTGCGGTTGGAATGACAGATGGGTTCAAGGTGGAGGTGGGATTACATCAAGGATTGGCTCTGAGCCCTTTCTTGTTTGCAACGGTGATGGACAGGTTGACGAACAAGATCAGGCAGGAGTCTCCATGGACGATGATGTTCGCTGATGACATTGTGATCTGTAGCTAGAGTAGAGTGCAGGTGGAGGAGAGCCTGGAGAGGGGGAGGTATGCACTGGAGAGAAGAGGAATGAAAGTAAGAAGGAGCAAGACGGAATACACATGCATAAACTAGAGGGAGGACAGTGGAATGGTGAAGATACAGGGAGTCGAGGTGACAAAGGCGTATGAGTTTAAATACTTGGGGTCAACAGTTCAAAGTAACGGGGAGTGCAGAAGAGAGGTGAAGAATAGAGTGCAGGTAGGGTGGAGTGTGTGGAGAAGAGTGTCAGGAGTGATTTGCGACAGAGGGGTACCAGCAAGAGTTAAAGGGAAGGTTTACAAGATGGTTGTGAGACAAGCTATGTTATATGGTTTGGAGACAGTGGCACTGATGAAAAAACAGGAGGTGGAGCTTGAGGTGGCAGTGTTGAAGATGCTAAGATTTTTCTTGGGAGTGATGAAGAAGGATAGGTTTTAGAATGAGTATAATAGAGGGACAGCTCAGGTTGGACAGTTTGGAGACAAAGCAAGAGAGGCAAGATTGAGATGGCTTGGACATGTGTGGAGGAGAGATGCTGGGTATGTTGGGAGAAGGATGCTGAATATGGAGCTGCCAGGCAAGAGGAAAAGAGGAAGACCAAAGAGAATGTTTATGGATGTGGTGAGAGAGGACATGCAGGTGGCTGGTGTGACAGAGGAAGATGCAGAGGACAGTAAGAGATGGAAACAGATGACCCACTTTGGCGACCCCTAACTGGAGCAGTCAATAGTGATATTAGTAGTAGTAGTAGTAGATTAGATTGCACTTGCAAGTAGGGGGGCTGCTTATCAATCCTACTGTAGATGGTTGACAGTGACAGCATGACATCTTTATTCAGATCGTACATACAGGAGAAAAGTAGCACTTTTCAGATAAACGTCATTTTAAAAGATAACGTTACAGAAATAAACCAATTTTCATTGTGATCAACAACTCAAATGTGTGTTCTATCAATACCAGGTGCTATTTTGTAAAAAAACGTGGAATGACTTCGGTATAATTTGACGTTGAACGGAAGTTATGCATTGTTACTTTTGAATTTTGACTTTACTTTTGACCTGTCAGGTTGACGGGAGGGTCAAAAGTAATGCTATGGTATAAACTTGAATTGTTTATATTATTCTTTTTTTTTCTTATTAAAAATGTCTGACAATGTCCTTGTTAGTAGGTAATTGAAAGAATGTTGTATTTTATCTTCAAAAAATTATAAAAAATAAATTCTCAAAAAAAGATACAAAAATGATTACATTTCATTTCTAGAACATGACGCTTAACAATTAATGATGCATTAACAGTGTTAACAGTATTTGGTGTATTACTAACAAATTCGTTTTATTCATTGTTACAGTTCTGATATACACGTTTTACTAAATGCTGTAACACAGTGTGACTGCAATAGCGGCAGAATGAAAGAAACGCTGTTACTTTCGTCCCGAAAATGACTCTTGACAGTCAAACCTAATTTGCTTCTATACAGAAAAAACTCTTGACATGGCAAAATTCAGGATGTCTGTCAAATAGTCTGTCAAATGATCATGACTACCAGCACAACATCTGGGTGGCATGGCAGTCTATTCCATTGCCTACCAACACGGAGATTGCTGGTTCGAATCCACGCATGACCTCCAGCTTGGTCGGGTGTCCCTACAGACACAATTGACCGTGTCTGCAGGTGGGAAGCTGGATGTGGGTGTGTGTCCTGGCCACTGCACTAGCGCCTCCTCTGGTCATTTGGGGCACTTGTTCGGGGGGGGGGGGCTGGGGGGAATAGCATGATCCTCCCCCGCGCTAGGTCCCCCTGGTGAAACTCCTCACTGTCTGGTGAAAAGAAGCGACTGGTGACTCCACATGTATCGGAGGAGGCATGTGGTAGTCTAGCAGCTACCGGCACAGCTCAGAAGAGTGGGGTAATTGGCCAGACACAATTGGGGAGAACAAGGGCGAAAAATCCATTAAAACAATCCTGACTATGACACATGAAACAATAAGCACAACTTGTAATTCAAAAATTGTACCTCTTGAGTGAATTTACTAATCATGGCTGAAAACAGCTTTTCGGGTATAACTGCAAGATTATGACGTAGCCACAAGATTACGGTTCTGCAAAGTGTTGTGTGCTGTATGTGCTGACACAGTTCGGCATATCAGACTTGTATGGGCTAAGATAAAATTGCCAATGTTACTTTCATCCCGTGTTATTTTCGACCTGGTTCTCCCCTACTTAATAGAAACTGTCCAGAAGTTCAAATGAATGAACTAAACTGCCCCTGGAGTGGGGGGGGGGGGTCTAAATGTTGTGGGTTGCTCTCCTTTAAGCCAGAATGACAAATCACCTTGGGGCTTAGCTGACATGCTTAAAGAACAACTTGTTTATTTAGCGGACATTTCTGACAACATTTCTGTTGTATTAGATAACATTAATAGCACGAAAGGGGGGGGGGGAGCGATAATAGCAAAGGCCTCTGACTAACAATGCTTCTAGTACACGGTGTTCATCACAACCTTTGGGCCCATCAGTACACAGTGCACCAGATAACAAGACAAAACCACTTTTTTTCTTCTTTTTTTTTTTGAACAGACTGACCTGGTGACTCTAGGTCAAAGTAAGGACTTGCACATCAGATGGCGTCGCAAATATGTTCAGCTATTCTGCTGTTCGTTGTTTCAGCCCTGAGGCAATTTTAACGTGAATGTAAATGAATGTCAACTGAGTATTAGAAGGGTATTCCCGATGCTTCCTCCGCTGATTGTATAGGAGCTCTGACAGCAAATCGCATTCTCCTTTAAGCCACAAAAAAAGACCAAAAATAAATAAATAAATAAAAACTCGACATCATTTCATTGACATTCTCCGGTCAACATTGTTTACCATTGAACTGGAGCTGATTAATTCCCTCTGCCAAAAGATCCCGGACAGTCTTTTGGGCTACATAGAATTAGTTATGACAGCTCTCATCTCTATCTCAAGGTGCAGTGGGATAAGAGAGTATCCTTAATAAGGCTTTGTGCCATAAATGTTTGCCACTTTTTTGAAAAATCCAACAGATTACAATACCATGCATTACGAGTGGCCCTGTGTGATGGCCTGGCGGCCTGTCCAGGGTGTCTCCCCACCTGCCACCCAATGACTGCTGGGATAGGCTCCAGCATCCCCATGACCCTGAGAGCAGGATAAGCGGTTCAGATAATGGATGGATGGATGGATGGACATGACGAGTGTGGAGTAAGTAGAAAGAGTCTCACATTAAAATTGCATTTTGTTAAATTTGTTGTGTATGTGTAATCATCATTTTAGTTATATCGGGAAAGAAACGTTTTTTTCCACATAAGACGGAAAACGTCTTTATTCTAATCAACATTGGCATTTAAGTACAAAAGGTTGTCACCACTTCCAGAAAAGTTTTGTGTTACGTCTGTAATATGGGCCACAGATCAGTATGAGTCCTACAGCGCATGATCCAAGTTAAAATTGAGACAGAGGGCGTCCGGGTAGCGTGGTGGTATATTTCATTGCCTGCGGACGGGCTCGCCGGCTCGAATCCCCGCGTCACCTCCGGCTTGATCAGGCATCCCTAACAGACACAATTGGCCGTGTCTGCGGGTGGGAAGCCGGACGTGGGTATGTGTCCTGGTCGCTGCACCTCTGGTCGGTCCGAACGCCTGTTCAGGGGGGAGGGGGAACTGGGGGGAATAGCATGATCCTCCCACGCGCTACATCCCCGTGGGGAAACTCCACATTGTCAGGTGAAAAGAAGCGGCTGGCGACTTCACATATATCGGAGGAGGCATGTGGTAGTCCACAGCCCTCCCTGGATTGTCAGAGGGGGTGAAGCAGAGACCGGGATGGCTCAAAAGAGTGGGGTAATTGGCCGGATACAATTGGGGGGAAAGAATTAAGCCAGTCTCTTTCGACTTACAGTAATGCTTTTCAGCACAATGATGTCACTTATCTGAAGTGGAGTACAGTAATAAATACGTATTTTTTTCCAGGATTAAAGTGAATAGTGGGCAAAATTGTTTCTGACCAAAATAATGAGGATTTTTATCTACCTGTTGATATAGCCAATTTATCTTCCTTCCCTTTCTCTTCATCTGCCTCATCCTCACACTTCCCTACTCACACTTTAACTTGCCTCCTTTCTCTCCCTCTCTCTTTCATCACATCAATTCTGAAATGATTGATGGGTGCACATTTGTGTCTACTCTTTTATGTGTGCATGGGTGTGATTGAGTTGTGTGTGAATTTAGTGAATGTTTTTGTGTGTGTGTGTGTGTGTGTGTGTGTGTGTGTGTATGCGCGCTTAGGTTTGCTGGTTGGATGTGTGGGTGAATACTAAGAAGTGTGACTAACACAGTTGAGGTTGGGATTAACTTTTCCACCCTGAATACCCCTCTCAATAAACCTGCTGACACAATATGCTTCCTTACATACACACACTCTGGCACTCACGCACTCACACACACACACACACACACACACACACACACGTGAGCACAATAGACCACAGTATGCAAATAGCTAGCTTCCAAAATAGCAAATATTTACCAAGATGAAAGGTTTGGATTATTTTCTATATGAGGATCGGTGCCAAAATGAGTGACTGCCAACAATGTGTGTGTGTGTGTGGGTGTGTTTTTGCCCATGTTCACAACAGAACCTGGATTCTGTGTATATAAGCACCACCTTGGCATGTCTTCAGACATTAACATGTAATCTGGGTCCGTGTCATTCACGTGACAAAGGGAAACGTGTTTATGTAACATACTTTCTTCTGTAAATGGGCCTCTGTTCCTCGACATGAACTGTACTCATTTCAATGAACATTCTCTTTCACCAGCCGCTGGGTCTTCCCCGTCACCCACCACACATCCCTACTTCTCCACATGCGTTGTAATTAGTGAGTGCCAGTGTGAAACCTAATGTGAATGAAAGCGTATATATTGGCAAAACAACTTACCACTTATCCTATCTCAGTTGTTAAGGTGAATTAGATTCATGACAATTTTAAAATCCCAAACAAGTATTTAATGTAATCCCTGAATCCTCATCGGTGGTCACTCGAGGTTGAGTATGACCCTCCTCCTCCTAGGTCCCTCTGGGTCCTTCTGGGTCTTCAGGTGGGTGTAGAGGATGATCCTGGAGCCGCATAATAGGAGGACACCTGTGCATGACAGCTTTTTATGTGGAGTGGCTGATGCACCTGCAGCCACCACACGGTCCTTGGCAGGGGGTGGCCAGAGTCCAATGGTGTGGAGAACCAAGACGATCGGGGACCACCCTCTGTTGCAGCCTTCATCCAACTTCAATGCCGGTGTGACCTGAGGACAACTTCCACCAATTCTGTCATTGAGGTCCCGGTTGGGTCGCGCTTCGTCTGGAACCTCCCCCTTGACCTATCTGCCTTGAGTGACCCTACCAGGAGTCAAGCTCCGGATGGCATAGCTCTTGGGATCATTGGTACAAGCAAGCTTCTCCACCACGGCAAGGTGACGATCCAGAAGTAATCAATGAAATAATACAATTCACACCAATATTCAACTCTTGATTTAAATTACATCTATGCATACTACCTTCATTTATACATATGACCTTCACTTACACACCTTCGTACCGTTGTTCTATATATACACACACACACACATACAAACACACACACACACACGCACACACACACACACACACACACACACACACACACACACACATATATATATATATATATATATGTTAGGGCTGGGACTTTAACGCGTTAATTCGATAATTAATTATAGGAAAAATAACGGCGTTAAAAAAAATTAACGCATTTTATCGCATTTTATTTTTACACTCCAAGCAACACGGAACGCTTCTCAGTGCACTCGTTTCTGGCATACGGATTATACCGATGCACCGAGTGGCGTCAGTCAAGCGGAAGGCGGAGTAGGTTAGGCTAACAAGTTAGTATGCTAACGACAGATGTGATGGACGACAAGAACGACACCGCGTTGCTTAGCTCTGTGGATGGGAAATTTACGTTTAAAAACCGGTCGGATGGAAGCCTAGATAAGAGCACTGTTGTGTGCAGACTCTGCAACAAAGAGTTTGCATTCCACCGCAGTTATTCAAGCCTCCGGTACCACCTACATGCGAAACACGTTGCAGCTAGTACCAACACCGGAGCTAACGCTAACGCTAGTGCTCCTAGTACAACCAAGCAGAGTCGCCAACCGACTCTCCACCAGATGACGGGGTTCAAAGCCAAGATGAGTAAATCCACGTCTGATAAATTAACAAACTCACTGGCGAAATGGATTGCTGTGGACTGTAGACCACTTTCAGTGGTAGAAGATCAGGGGTTACAAAAAGTACTGTGTTTACAAAACAAACTTGTTTTGAACAAAATAAACAGGATTTTGCTGTTTAAACTTATGTATGTGTCCATTCATTGATTTAGTCATCTACCAACACCTGTTTGAATTGAAAAATGTTGCTTCTGGTCTCAAATATCGATATGCGATTAAAATGCGACTAATTACGATTAATTAATTACAAAGCCCATAATTAATTCGATAAATTTTTTTAATCAAGTCCCACCACTAATATATATATACACACACACACACACACACACACACACACACACAAACACACACACACACAATCCAGTGAGTCAGGTAAATTATTTATGAGACAGTACAAGTCTGTTTCATGCCATAAGCAACAATCAGCTGTCAATAAAGCTACTTGGGAAAGGACATACCATTTACTGCCTCGTCGTCCAGTGGGGAAGGGAGAGGTGTGACATTCAAAAATTAAAAAACACGTGATCGCTAACGTTTCAATGGGGGGCATTTGTCTATTGGCATGATTTATTTATAATTACAAAATAGGTGCTTATATCTATGTCTGCATATATATATATATATATATCGTTTTTTTTCTTTCCTGAAACCGTCAATGGTGTTGATGAAAGTGCTCAACAAATGAAGAGCGAAATATTAAGATAGATGTAGGAAAAAAACTTTAATTCATAGCAGTACAAGCCTGTTTTGGCCCCTGTCCGTGAGGGCTTCATCTCCGACATCCGGAAGAAGTTCTCGTGTATCCCGAGGGAGGCTGGTGACATGGAGTTTGAGTGGGCCATGTCCAAAGCCTCTATTGCGGATGCGGCAGGTAGGAGCTGTGGTCATAAGGTCATCAGTGCCTGTAAAGGTGGCAAGCTAAGAACCAGCTGGTGGACACTGGCGGTAAAGGAAGCTATCAAGCTGAAGAAGGAAGTGTTTCGGGATTGGTTGGCCCAGGCATCTCCTGAAGCAGCAGACAGGTACTGGGAGGCCAGAAGGGCTGCGGCTTCAGCGGTTGCGGGAGCAAAAACTAGGGTGTGGGAGCAGTTTGGTAAGGCTATGGAGGAGGACTTTCGGTTGGGCTCAAGGAAGTTCTGGCAAACCCTCCAGCAGCTCAGGAAGGGGAAGCAGGGCCTGACTCAGACTGTGTTCAGCCAGGGAGGGGAACTGCTGACCTGGACTGGGGATACTATTGGGCAGTGGAAAGAACACTTTGAGGTGCTCCTGAACCCGACTAACACGTTCTTCAGTGGAGGAGGTAGAGCCTGAAGACTCAGGGAAGCTCAACCCATATCCGTGGCAGAGGTCATTGAGGTAGTCAAGAAGCTCCTCGGTGGCAAGGCGCCAGGTGTGGAGGAGATTCTGAGATGCTGATGGCTCTGGACATTGTTGGGCTGTCTTGTCTGACACGCCTCTTCAGTGTCATGTGGAGATCGAGGACAGTACCTGTGGAGTGGCCGACTACGGTGGTGGTTCCCATATCTAAAAAAGGGGACCGGAGGGTGTGTTCCAATTATTGGGGCATCACATTGCTCAGCCTCCCTGAGAAAGTCTACTCTAGGGTGCTGGAAAGGAGGCTCTGACCGATTGCCGAACCTTGGTTCCAGGAGGAACAATGCACATTCCGTCCTGGCCATGGAACAATGGACCAACTCTTTACCCTTGCAGAAGTGCTGAGGGAGGCATGGGAGTTTGACCAGCCAACCTACATGTGTTTTGTGGACTTGGAGAAGATTTACGACCGTGTACCCCGGGGCACTCTGTGGGGCGTACTGCAGGAGTATGGAGTGCCGGGCTAGTTGCTACAAGCCATCTGGTCCTTGTATAACCAAGTGAGAGCTGTGTCCGCATTCTCGGCACAGAGTAAAACACGTTTTCGGTGGATGTCGCACTCCGCCAAGATTGTCCCTTGTCTCCGACTCTGTTTGCGATATTCATGGACAGGATCTCAAGACACAGCCAAGGTGAGGAGTGTGTCCATTTTGGGAACCTCAGAATTGCATCTCTGCTCTTCGCAGATGATGTGGTTTTGTTGGCTTTATCAGAACGCAACCTCCAGCACGCACTGGGGTTGTTTGCAGCTGAGTATGAAATAGCCGGGATGAGAGTCAGCACCTCCAAGTTTGAGGCCATGGTTCTCTACTGGAAAATGGTGAATTGCTCCCTCCGAGTTGGAGATGAGTTGTTGCATCAAGTGAAGGAGTTCAGGTATCTCGGGGTCTTGTTCACGAGTGATGTTAGTATGGAGTAGGAGATTGACAGGCAGATTGGTTCAACATCCGCAGGAATGTGGATGTTGTACCATTGTGGTGAAGAGGGAGCTGAGCCAGAAGGCAAAACTCTCAATTTACCAGTCAATCTCCGTTCTAACCCTCACCTATGGTCATGAGCTTTGGGTAGTGATCGAAAGGGTGAGATCATGGATACAAGCAGCTGAAATTAGCTTCCTCTGTAGAGTGTCTGGGCTCAGCCTTAGAGATAGGGTGAGGAGCTCGGACATCCGGAGGGAGGTCAGAGTAGAGCAGCTGCTCCTTCGCGTCGAAAGGAGCCAATTGAGGTAGTTTGGGCATCTGATTAGTATGCCTCCTGGGCGCCTTCCTTTGGAGGTTTTCCAGGCACATCCAACTGGGAGGAGACCCCGGGGTAGACCAAGAACTCGCTGGAGGGACTACATGGCCAATCTGGCCTGGGAACGCCTTGGGATCCCCCCCAGGAGGAGCTGGAGGGCATTGCTGGGGAGAGGGATGTCTGGAGTTCCCTACTTAGATTGCTGCCACTGCAACCTGACCCCGAAGAAGTGGCCGATGATGAGATATGATATACAGTTAGGTCCGGAAATATTTGGACAGTGACACAATTTTCATAATTTTTGCCCTTTACGCTACCACAACAGATTTGAAATGAAATAATTAAGATGCAATTGAAGTGCAGACTTTCAGCTTTAATTTGAGGGTATTTACATCAAAATTGGAGGAATGGTTTAGGAATTGCAACAGCTTTCATACAGTCCCCTCATTTCAAGGGAACTAAAGTAATTGGACAATTGACTCAAAAGCTGTTTCATGAGCAGGTGTGGGTTATTCCCTCGTTATTTCATCATCAATTAAGCAGGTAAAAGGTCTGCAGTTGGTTTCAGGTGTGGCCTTTTCATTTGGAAGCTGTTGCTGCGAATCCACAACATGCGGTCAAAGGAGCTCTCAATGCAAGTGAAACAGGCCATCCTTAGGCTGCAAAAAAAGAAAAAATCCATCAGAGAGATAGCAGAAACTTTAGGAGTGGCCAAATCAACAGTTTGGTACGTTCTGAGAAAAAAGGAACGCACTGGTGAGCTCGGCAACACAAAAAGGCCCGGACGTCCACGGAAGACAACAACGGTTGATGACCGCATGATCCTTTCCATGGTAAAGAAAAACCCCTTCACACATCTAGTGAAATGAAAAAGACTCTCCAGGATGTAGGCGTATCATTATCCAAGTCTACCATGAAGAGAAGACTTCACGAGAGCAAATGCAGAGGGTTCACCACAAGGTGCAAACCATTCATAAGCCTCAAGAATAGAAAGGCCAGATTAGAGTTTGCCAAAACACATCTAAAAAAGCCAGCCCAGTTCTGGAACAGCATTCTTTGGACAGATGAAACTAAAATCAACCTGTACCAGAATGATGGGAAGAGAAAAGTATAGAGAAGGCTTGGAACGGCTCATGATCCGAAGCCCACTACATCATCTGTAAAACATGGTGGAGGCAGTGTGATGGCATGGGCATGCATAGCTTCTAATGGCACTGGGTCACTAGTGTTTATTGATGATGTGACAGAAGACGGATGCAGCCTCCTGAATTCTGAAGTCTACAGGAACATTCTGTCTGCTCACATTAAGCCAAATTCAGCAAAGTTGATTGGACGGCGCTTCACAGTACAGATGGCACAAGGCAAAGAAGTGGAATATTCTACAATGGCCTAAGTCAATCACCTGATCTCAATCCGATCGAGCATGCATTCCACTTGCTGAAGACAAAACTTAAGACAGAGAGACCTGCAAACAAACAACAACCAAAGACAGCTGAAGTCAACGCCTGGCAAAACATGACAAAGGAGGAAACCCAGCGTTTGGTGATGTCCATGGGTTCCAGACTTCAGGCAGTCATCGCCAGCAAAGGATTCTCAACAAAGTATTAAGAATGAACATTTTATTTATGATTATATTCATTTGTCCAATTACTTTAGGTCCCTTGAAATGAGGGGACTATGTATGAAAATTGCTGCAATTCCTAAACCCTTCCTCCAATTTTGATGTAAATAACCTCAAATTAAAGCTGAAAGTCTGCACTTCAATTGCATCTCGGTTATTTCATTTCAAATCCATTGTGGTAGCGTACAGGGCCAAAATTATGGAAATTGTGTCACTGTCCAAATATTTCCGGACCTAACTCTGTGTGTGTGTGTGTGTGTGTGTGTGTGTGTGTGTGTGTGTGTGTGTGTGTGTGTGTGTGTGTGTGTGTGTGTGTGTTTGTGTGTGTATTTGGGAGCAGTCTGGAACTGTACTATATTAGTGCTGTTGCCAAATAAAAATCCCATATTTGGTCAACATTATTCTAATTGAGATTGTTTATTTAGTTTAGTTTGGTTTATGTTATTACTTAATTTGACCGAGACAGTGCATATTGATATTTCTGAAAATATGCCAGAGTTAGCCAGAAGGGCTAATTTTCATCTGCATTTCCCAGGCAGGCAATAATTAAAAGCACAAACAGTAAGAATAAAAGCATTGAAACTTCTCTAGTTGTTTTTGTAGCAGTTTGGCTGGTTTTTAATATAATGTAAGTACAGAGTGGTGGAGAAGCCATATTGTGTAATACCTTGAAAATGAGGCACAGTCTACTGTATTTAACCATGTTTTCCCAGCTCAGTAAGTGCTGTTTTTTTAAATATTACAGTGATGGTATGTATCCTTGTGACTACTTATCTAGGGTTTATATTGTTTGTTTGTACAGGAAAACTATTGGCTTTAGCGTAGTTTTATTGATGTGTTCCAATCTTGTCAAACAGTAAGTGATGTGTGGGAGGATGGTTGTATTAATGAACATTGTGGCTGCATTATTGGACATGTAGTTCCTTGTGAACTTGAAATTTGCCAGATTGACTCTAATCTTTTCTCCATGTCACTGAAGTTGCTCCTAAATCCTATACAACCATGCCAGAATGGCTGCTTCCACTTCCAATGACCGCTAACCAAAGACAACCGCATAACGTTACTAGTATTAACATTACTCATTACTGCTGCACACACACGCAAAATGAGAGCTTGTTAACTCGTTTCACTCCATTTACTAGTTTTACTACACGGACAGTATTTTGATTAAAGATCTAGCACCGGTGAGTCTGCTCTGCTGAGACAGCTCACGGTTAACCGACCTTTTAACAGTGTTCCCTTCCAGTGGCTGTTCAGTATAGCTCCAAACTGCTCCCAGCTCACATGCAGGAGCTCCACAAAATACAACTTGGGGAATTTTGAGTAACAGCATGATAACTGAAAATAAAAACTAATTTTCTTCAGTTTATGAATGACTATTCTGTGTGTGTGTGTGTGTGTGTTTTGGTGGGGTTTGTGTAGTTTATGGAATGCAATAGTTCACAGTGAGGATGAGGAACATTATTTCTTAAACCATGATCTGATGCACATTTTTCCAGTTCAGAATTAACCTTGTCCCTTGTTTATAACTATTTGTCAGAATTATAAAATGGCTATATAACAGATTTTTGTTTGCAAGCTTAAATAAAACAAATAAGCTTTAAAAGGAAACTACCTGTTGATAAACTTCATTTTTATTGACGTCCTTTTAAAATACCATGACTTTAATGCTTCAATGATTTAATATTGCAGCAAAAGCAGTGCCAGTGATTTAATGGTTAAAAAAAAAAAGCACAACAAGAGTCAGCATGTGAAGATGGGGAAGCATGTCTCAGGACTCTCAGATCATCAGCATCGGTGCCCCAAAGGCTGCATTGTATCCCTGCTGCTCTTCTCACTTTACACCAATGGCTGCACCTCCAGACATCAATCTGTCAAGCTCCTGAAGTTTGCGGATGACAGCACCATCATCGGACTCATATCTGAGAGCGATGAGTCTGCTTACAGATGGGAGGTTTACCACCTGGTTTCCTCATGCAGCCATAACAACCTGGATCTAAACCCCCTGAAGACAATGGGAATGGCAGTGGACTTCAGAAGAGTCCTGAATCTTGCTTTGTTGTAGCACAGACAATAAAAGGATAATGCCAATGGCTGCAACATTTGGTGCTCATATCACGGGGCAAGACTTAGCTCTAGTTTGTGGGACAGTATTGTTATTCAAAAGTGACTAAACAAGCTCTTTAACATTTTCAGCCATTCTTCTTCTTCAGTTTTAAAAACCATTCACCGTATGCTCGTTTGTGCTGACAAGATGGTGAGGTCTGTGTCTGATTAAAACATAATGTATGCCATCTTGATAAAATCCTTCAAAAAATCCCCAAACTAGCAGTCAATATCCATCCATTATCCAAACCGCTTATCTGAACTCGAGTCACGGGATGCTGGAGCCTATCCCAGCAGTCATTGGGCGGCAGGCGGGGAGACACCCTGGACAGGCCGCCAGTCCATCACAGGGCAGCAGTCAATATCTTTAATCATATATGAATCATAAGTTTGTATATCAAAAGTACATGCTTTATAATATGTGTGTAAAATATTTCATTAGACTCTTTAGTAAAACTTGATATGCATCTTTGTATAAATAGAAATTCAAATTTAAACCCAGATCAATGGAAGTCATTATGAGTTTTGATTTCATGGAATTGGTTTGATAAAGGAAATGCTTGAATCCAGCAGCCTGAATATAACATGCTCTGGAGGAAGCTAGCTGTGCAACATTAGTAACTAAGGAAATAATATAGTATATATTATTAGTATGGTATTACTTCAGTTCATAAAAGTATTGAGATTTTCATATTTCCACAATATCTGAAATTCATTTTGGAAGAAAAATGGACAGTTAATAAAAGAAATAGATGAATCATCAATAGATGAATTCTGCCTTATTAGGTTTATTCCTTTTTACAAAAATATTACTTACTTATCAGGACTGAAACCTCTTTCGTGCTGATGAGGGGGAGTGTTGACTTTGGAGATGCTACAAAACAAATAGTCTTAATCTGCGAGGGCAAAGTGGGTCATTAACAAACACTATTGGTTCGGCATAATTGAATGCAATGCATCACTATGCATGTTGGTGAAATGGATGGTCTGTTGAGAAAAAAAAACAAAACACCTATATTGTTCCCTCAGCAGATATCAGGTCAGCCTCCATTTTACCCCTCCCCTTTTTCTTTCACCTCCTTCTCTCCCCAGCTTGTCCTGTGTGGACGGAGGGGGAGGTGAGATTGAGGGAAGAGTGATAAAGAGAGCGAGAAAAGACAGGAGAGATGGTTTTGAAGGATGATACGGAAGGAGAGAAAAGCTACTATCAAACATATACATCCTGTAGCATTGCCAGAATCATTTTTCCAGCACCTCTAGCAGTTTTCCCTGTTCACACAGACTTCACTGCTTCTGAGATTTACAGAGTTTGTCCACACATGACACAACAGTGTCTTCTGCCTCATTCCCCGCTCCTGTGGGACACCTTTTTATATTGTAAACCATGTAATCTGTAACAGAAATTTTATATTTATTATTTCAGGATGCTCGATTTTTCGACAACTGTACTACACAGCTGCCAATTCATTTCATTCTCTGCGCAGACTGACCAAAGCTCTCTTATTTCTCAGTGAGGAGATTTTCCCGACATTTTAAAGATATGTTCTTCCTATCACTGAATTACAAATGAATCTCGCACTTCAGAAAAATGTCCGCCAGGTACAAGTCGTGGACACATTCCATTGGATTGGCTCCATAGCTTCTGTAAAAGTGTTTTAACACAATGATCTGACCGCTTTTGTTCACACACTCATCGTTCGGTAACGTTTCTGTTAACATTACTAGGTCTTGCACTGGCAAATTGCTGATACAGCTTTTATGGAATATCAACTCAAGCTTGCGTTCACACATGTACAGGACTGGTAAAAAGGAGGGAAAGTGGGGCGTCCGGGTAGCGTAATGATCTATTCCGTTGCCTACCAACACGGGGATTGCCAGTATTACCTCCGGCTTGGTTGGGCGTCCCTAACAGACACAATTGACCGTGTCTGTGGGTGGAAAGCCAGATGTGTGTATGTGTCCTGGTCACTGCACTAGCGCCTCCTCTGGCCAGTTGGGGCACCTGTTCGGGGGGAAGGGGGAACTGGGGAAATAACATAATCCTCCCATGCACTATGTCCCCCTGGCGAAACTCCTCACTGTCAGGTGAAAAGAAGCAGCTGGCGACTCCACATGTACTATCAGAGGAGGCATGTGGTAGTCTGCAGCCCTCCCCAGATTGGCAGAGGGGGTGGAGCAGCGACTAGGATGGCTCGGAAGAGTGGGGTAATTGACCGGATACAATCGGGGAGAAAAGAGAAAAGAGGGGGGAATCAAAAGGGGGGGGGGCACGAGGAAGGTTTACGGGTTAAGCACCCGTATAAGGTTAAAGTGTCTAAGAAAAGGGTAAGAAAGAGTGACAGAGGAAGACGAAGAGAGAGTAAGAGAGGAAGGAAGCCTGTAAAAGGGAGGAAGGAAGAGACAGTAAAAGAGGAAAGGGAAGTAACCCTCAGGAAAATGAGGAAGACAAAAAGAAAAGGCATGAAGAGGAAAAAGGATTATTTCTACAGGTCGATTATATCATGAACGCTGCAGTGGTCTCATTCCGTTTAGGTCAACAAGGCCCCTGTCAGCGACATATTTTCGGGTTAGGGTAAAACCAGTGTCAACACATGAAATGTTGATCTGAGAATATCACTCACTTGCAGGAATTAGGATATGAGAATAAAAAAGTGTAAAACCTAAAACAAACCCCGTGTTAACACACACACACACACACACACACACACACACACACACACACACACACACACACACACACACACACACACACACTATACCATAAGGAAATAAATCAAAGTGGATGCATCAGTTAACACAAGGAGATGGCATTAGTCACACTGCGGGACACATGCACTTTACCAAAAAGTATGAGGCATCACTTTCCCTTTACTTTTATCCTCTGTTCCCTCTCAGATGAATGCAAAGTCATCCATAGTTTTTACTCCAGCTTTTTCAGCTCACTAGGGGGCACAATAATGGCAACAATTGTCTGTGTTTTAAGAAGCAATATCCCCAAAAGGGGGTTGATGCAGTGACATTTACATCAGCAATCCGCTCATGGTTTTGGCTTAGCTTTTAGCATTCATTTAAAATCACAAACACAGGCTCATCCCTTAAAACTGATCTGCGGAGAAAGACAAATTGGCACAAAGTGGTCAGTTATGCAAACAAAGAGAAAGTGATTAGGAAGAGGGGAGGGAGGGAGGAAGAGCCACCGAAAAGAGAGAGTCAGGCCAAAAGGGGACAGAATCAGAGGCTAAAATCCTCGGCTTTTTGTTATTTACAGCTCATTGAAAGTCTTATAACTGCTTAATCTGTTAAGTGTGTTGCTATTGTTTGGCTATCAGCTTAAGACTATACTGTTGTTTCCTCCCTTTTTATCCTTCGCTCCTTTTTTTTCCTCCCCCCGGTGCCACAAAGGAGATTAGACTAAGCATTTAAAAAGGGCAGACTAAGCTCTATAAAGTGTGCTTGCAGTGTCCGTCAAAGTAGGATGTCATTGAGAGGATCTTGTATCACTGGAGCATCTGTCAGCGATGCTATGGGATGGCTGACCTAAAAACGTGCCTATTGTGTTAAACTGTCCTCAACCTACTTCTCTAGAGGGAGCAGATTGTGTGAGTTTATGCGTGTGTATGTGTGACTGAATCAATGTATGTTCCCACGCATGCTCATGTAAACTTACACTTTGAACTTGTTAATTTGTGTGTGTGTGTGTGTGTGTGTGTGTGTGTCTGTCTGTGTGTGTGCATTGTCTCTGTGTGTGTGTTTGTATGCAGAAGTCCCAGTATCGGCATGTGAAGAATCTAAATGGTAAATGGACTGCGTTTTTATAAAGAGTTTTTCCAAGTCTACTGACCACTCAAAGTGCTTTACAGTGTACGCCTCACATTCACCCATTCACACACACACACACACACACACACACACACACATTCATACACTGAGGGTGGAGGCTGCCATGCAAGGTGCCAACCTGCTCATCGGGAGCAGTTAGGGGCTCAGTGTTTTGCTCAAGGACACTTTAGACACGCTGTCCGCAGGAGCCGGGGATCGAAGCAGCAACCTTCTGATTACTAGACGACCCGCTCTACCTCCTGAGCCATGCCGCCCCCAATCTAACAGGCCCATGCTTGTTTTGAAAGTGTATGTGTCCATGTGTGTGAATGTGGATGTATGTTAGCATGGATACCTCTTACAATCAACCACATCAAGTTATTTCTATCTTTAAGCCTCTTTTTTTCCCAAAGGTTTAAGCCCAACACCCATTCTCCAATCAAATGCATCCAGCCATGTCCAGTCCAAACAGTAACATTCAATACTAGTATGACATTAAGGATACCAATATGTTTAATCGATAATAATTTTTGTATTTACGTTTGCAGAA
>NC_079212.1:99370960-99503460 GCF_029633865.1 Lampris incognitus | reverse complement strand
ACTGTCTGCTTCTGGGTGCAGAGAAACAGGTTTTTCTTTTGGGGGGGGGGGATTTCACCCCTTTTTCTCCCCAGTTGTGATTGGCCAATTACCCCACTCTTCCAAGCCGTCCCGGTCGTTGCTCCACCCCCACTGCCGATCCGGGGAGGGCTGCAGACTACCCACATGCCTCCTCCAATACATGTGGAGTCACCAGCCACTTCTTTTTCACCTGACAGTGAGGAGTTTCACTAGGGGGACCTAGCGCATGGGAGGATCACGCTATTCCTCCCAGTCCCCCCCCCCCCCCAAACAGGCACCCCGACCGGCGAGAAGAGGCGCTAGTGCAGTGACCAGGACACACCCACATCCGGCTTCCCACCCGCAGACACGGCCAATTGTGTCTGTAGGGACGACCGACCAAGCCGGAAGCAACACTGGGATTCGAACCGGGATCCCCGTGTTGATAGGCAGCTTGGTCTTTTTATGGGCAAATAAAACGTTAGAAATGAGCAGAGAATTCATTTGTGTGTCTTCATACTGTACATTTGTTTGTGTATTTTTATATTTGTGAAAACAAATGTATGCTTTGTAGAAACACAAGGAATCAGTAGTAGGTGAAAAAGTAAGGGAAGCTGGCAGCCATACCAACATGTACCCTGGCTCTGCCGAATGTCTGAAGCTAAGCAGGTGTGGGCTTGGCTAGTACGTGGATGGGAGACTTCTAGGAGAAATTCGTTGCTGCTGGAAGTGGTGTTGGTGGGCCAGTAGGGGGCAGACTTCCCTCTGGTCCTAATAAAAACAGCAAATATCAAATTCCAGTTGCCCCAGTGAGGTGACGGGGGCACTGTGCTGTGGGAGATGCCATCATTCGGTTGAGATTTTAAACCGAGGTCCTGACTCACTTCATCAGTAGCTCTGCGTTGTGTTCTAGTTGTGTGGGGCCCCAGGTGTTGTGGGGGCCCTCAGTCTCTCATCATCATCATCATGATCAAGGAAGGAGTAGGGACACACAGGACTCTATTTGGCCCACCTTGCCATTTATTTTGGTTTCAAACCCTTCGACAACCGTCCAGTCCTCCAGTGGGAGCGGTGTTTCTTACGGACGTGGGGGTCGAAGTTCAACCACTGCCCGGACTCCACTCGTGTGCGTTAGAAGTAGAAACCGTCCACGGGACTCCGATGTAAGAAAGGATAAACAAGTATTTTATCCCACAGCTTGCAGTATCTTCTTACAGGGATACTCAAGGTTACGTTCTCCTCAACCAGCAAAACTGTCCCACGGTAAGAAACACGTGTGGCTCGGCTCGATTGCTGCTTGAGACTCCTCCCACAAAACAAAAATGGCCTCTCCCGCGTTCCCTCTTCCGTGTACCCACAAGACCTCTCTCTTAAAGCGACAGTACACGTATATGACGGTCGTTGGAAAACATACATAAAAGTAAATAATGACATAAAATAAAATGTAGTAAACACAAATAACAGCACACAGACAGGATTTGGTGATATTTCATACTCAAACAAAATAAAATAAAAACATTAATTTTAACCTGGTTACATTCACCCCTCCTGAAATTCACCAACATCCTGACAGCAGGATAAAAAGAGAAAGAGGAAAGGAAAAGCCCATCACTGACTACTGGCACAAGTGAAAAGAAGGACCTAGTCCTCCAGTCAACTTAGGAGCTACCTCGGTTACGAGGTTCAGAAAATAATGAGGTTGATCAAGTCTCAGTATTCCCCTAGATCAATGTGACGCCTGATATGCCACACCATGCACTTGGCCCAAAACAACCCTGTCTGATAGACACCTAATAACTCACATTAAACTAGTCTGAATGACTCCAACCTCCATCAAAGTTCAAACCCTCACACTCCGTAGAAATGGCATCTGAGCCATAGATTCTATTAACCTGTTCACTGACCTCACCACCCTCCCTGTGCGTGTCCTAACCCGACCATCGCTCTCTACTTGTGTGCGTGAGACAGTGCGAGCTGCAACATCTGTATCGAGTGAGGGTGATGCCTCTATGTGTGGTGCATGTGTGTTGTGTGGTGCGTGTGTGTTGGGTGGAGACTGAGCAGTGGCCCCCACAGGACTGACTACCAGACTAGACGGAATGAACTCTTCCGCTTCTGCCCACTCAGATCTAGGTGAGTCTCCAAGTGATGAGACTGCTAGCCCCACTGCATCCCCTGAGACCGTCAGGCCATCTGCACTGTCCTCCTCATCGGACCCTGCGCAGTCAAGCAACTGACTGGTTGTACTGGACTCCTCACCCTGATCTAACTCAGGTAGGGGCAAGAAGTTGACCTCCAACAAACGGTTCTTGTGCACCACCCTGGTGTGCCCCTCTGCATCCTGAATCTTGTAGACGTGGATATTGGGGTTGACACCGACAACCGTGTACACTCCGTTCTCCCATTTGTCAGCCAACTTTCTCTTCCCTCGCTCACTCTGGTTCGCAACCAAAACACGATCCCCGACAGACAGGACAGTGCCCTTGGCATGTCTGTTGTACTGTCGCGCCTGATGCTGCTGCTCAGCCGTGGAGTGCTTCTGAGCGATCTCCATTGCACTCCTTAGACAGGAAAGCAGAGACTGAGCATAAGAGTCATAATCAACAACGTGAGGGTCATGCAAAACCTGCCTGAACATAACATCCACCGGCAGTCTTGGGACACGCCCATACATCAGGAAGAAAGGCGCGTAACCCGTGGTCTCGTGAACAGTGGCATTGTACGCGAGCGTGAGAGAATGGATCTGCTGAGGCCACTGTTGCTTCTGCTGAAGCGGAAGGGAACGGAGCATATTCCCCATCGTGCGATTAAACCGCTCTGTCCCGCCATTACCCATAGGATGGTAGGCCGTCGTGTGGGACTTCGCTACACCCGCCAACCTGAGAAGCTCTGCAATCAGGTTGCTCTCAAAGTTTGTGCCCTGGTCAGAATGTATTCTCTCCGGAAACCCGTAAACACAGAATACATGATCCCAGAGTTTCTTGGCGACCTGCTTCGCTGTCTGATTGGCGCAGGGGAACGCGTGAGCAAGCTTAGTGAAGTGGTCAGTAACCACTAGGACATCGACCGACCGCTGCTTACTGTCCTCAGCGGACCAGAAATCCATACACACAAGCTGCATCGGTGCGGAGGTTTTAATGCTCTCCAGGGGCGCGCAAGCAGCTGGCTCTGGGGTCTTCCCAAACACACATCTCCGACAGCATCTGACATATGCTCTGATATCCCTCTCCATGTCAGGCCAATAAAAACGCTGCCTTGCAAGAGAGAGAGTACGGTCCTGGCCCTGATGACCAGCGTGATCGTGGATGCCAGACAGTGCCTTGTCTTTCAGACTCAGAGGTAAAACATACTGAGACCTCCTCTGCTTGGACACTGGGTCCTTTGTCACCCTGTACAAGACACCATCATTGACTTCCAACTTCTCCCACTGTTTCAACAGCCTGAGGACCTTCTGGTCAGCACCATGCCTCTCACGCCTCGATGGCCGCTTCCGAACAGCGACAAAGGGCAACACCTTGGAGATGCAGGGGTCCTGCTCCTGACTCAACCTGAGCTCCTCGGTGGATAACATTGGCAGTGTATCCTGACCACCCGACAGATGCTGAACGTGCTGGACCAAACTGAGTGCTGTGAATACTGATGCATCAGGCCAGTCACATTTGGCTTGACAAAAAGCCCTGACCTCAGCTGCATCACAAGCAAACCCAGATCGCGCACTACTCAGTGTTTGGGACTGGCAACTGAGTCTGAAAACATCCTGCACAGAGTCCCCCTCAACCCCGTCGGCTTCCTGAACAAGGGCCGGGTAGGGCTCCCTAAGTAGCCTCTGACTGACGGGCTTGGAAAAAGGGTCGCGACTCAATGCATCCGCCACCACGTTTTTCTTCCCTGGCAGGTGTTTGAGATCGAAGGTGTAAGATGCCAACTTAGACACCCAGCGGATCTCACACGCGTCAAGCTTCGGTTTCGTTAGGAGATAAGTCAGCGGATTATTATCTGTCCAAACGGTGAAGCTTTGACCCTTCAGCCAGTGGCTGAACTTTTCACAAACACTCCACTTCAGCGCCATGAACTCCAGTCTATGAGCTGGATACTTCCGCTGTGAGGCACTTGCTTGCAAAACCAACAGGTCTGGCCTTGGACTCTCCTCGGGGCACTTGAGACAGCACCGCGCCGAGTCCGTCCAAAGACGCATCGACCGACAAAATGAAAGGCACCTCAAAGTCTGGATGGGCAAGCACCACACACTCCAGTAACATCGTCTTCAACAGATCAAATGCTTCCCCACATTCCACCGTCCAGTCTGCGGAGGTAAGCTTACGGAAGCTGCCATGGGGCTTCTTATCCTTAGCCGACCTCCCCCTCCTCTTTTGTCCAGCTGTAAGGGCGAACAGGGGCTTAGCCACGGAGGAGCAGTTCGGGAGGAAATGCTGGTAGTAAAATACCATACCAAGGAAAGATTTGATCCTACGAACAGAAGGCGTGCACCCATCACCTTCCATGAGATCCTGCACTGTCATGTTGGAGATGACCTCTACTTTGGAGGGATCGAAAGACACACCTCCGCCATCAACCACATGGCCCAAAAACCGCACCCGCTTCTGCAGCAGATGACACTTCTTCGGAGCCAGTTTCAAGTTGTTCTCCCTCAACCTCTGAAACACAGTGCGGAGCCTCGACAGAGCCTCAACCTCTGACGGCGCGAAGACAAGAAGATCATCAAGATAGCACAAAAGCTTCGTGAAGTTCAGATCCCCACAAGACCTCTCTCTTAAAGCGACAGTACACGTATATGACGGTCGTTGGAAAACATACATAAAAGTAAATAATGACATAAAATAAAATGTAGTAAACACAAATAACAGCACACAGACAGGATTTGGTGATATTTCATACTCAAACAAAATAAAATAAAAACATTAATTTTAACCTGGTTACACTTGGCAGGGGATCTCGGAGCAGCAGTGGGCCCCAGAGATATGGTGTGCTGGCCCACCCTGGTGGACATACCCTGGCACCTATCAACCACTGCCCTGCTGCCTTGTGGGTGAGTCTGGGAAGACATAAGGCTAAGGGAGCTTACCCCAACAGAAAAGCAAGCTGTGGCGGTACGCTTCGAGGTGGTTTCCGAAAAACTGGATTTCCGGCAGCCCCCTGCAGTTGTGTGGAGGTGCCGGTCGTCTAGGGACCCCCCTTGCCATCGGAACTATCTCCTCTACAATCAAGTCATGTGGCGTTGGGAGAAGCGCACCCCCATGCCACTTTAAAAACCATCTCTGCGCAGGTATCTTCTGCTATCTGAGTCCTCAAAGGACCCACAAATAGAAGAAGATGGTCATCATCGGGCACGATGGACAACCAGCAATGCAATGCAATGTGTGTGTGTCTGTTGTAAGTTAGGTATTTCTGACTGCTAATCTGCCTGATACACATATCTACATAGGTTGATGGGTTCAACTTTAACGAGTGTGTGTGTTTGAAACAGACAGAAGAACTGAAGAAGATGATGAAGAAAGAGGAGGAGGTGGAGGAGGAAGAGGAAGAGGACAGGCCTTGTTGTGGGCTTATCTGTGTGCATGCTTGAATGTTGAAGTATCTCTGAATGTAGTATATCTGTTTGCTTTGTGTGCATATTTGCGTAGACGTTTATCTTCTATTACTTGACAGGGAAATTAAGTCACACATTGTCGTCCTCATTAGTGTTATCAGTCCACGCCTGCTTGTGTTTGAGGGCATACGTGCCTCTATGACCACATCCACGTTAAAAGCGACAATGCTAATTTCCGAGTCTTTGCCCTGATCTGATCTTTTCAGTGGCTCATTCTCGTTCATGTATGTAAACTGACCAATATCTGACACGAGTGTGAACAGACTGAGGCCCAGAAACCCCCCACGTGCCAATTTATAACAAATGATGTAAACCTGCCTGTGCATATCAACAACAAACATGTCATAATTGCAACACCTGCAAAACAAAACATGGATGACATGAATGAAGCAGTGGTGCAAGGATTGCTAGCATGACAGTTTTCTTGACAGGAAGACAGGAATTTTTGCCAGGCCACCAGGGGACCCCCTACTCTTTGTGATAAGTGCCATGGGATCTTTAATGACCACAGTGAGGCAGGACCTGGGTTCAACGTCTCATCCGAAGGACGGCATCTCCTACCGCACAGTGTCCCCCGTCACGTCACTGGGGTATTGATTACATTTTTTTTTACATGCCTAACAGAATGCATTGCTAACAAGATGGCGCCCCCGTTGCAACACACAACGCGGGTGCCGTACCTTCACTTTCCCTTTAAATCGGACGTGCTGACTCAAAGCAAGTAAGCCTACATGCTTACAGATGTTTCTTTGCAACAAGAGTCACAGTCATTCTTTCTTTGAGGCACGCACAAGTGCCCCCCAAAAAGTGAGCTCCCCCGAAAGCCATGGTATAGTTCGCACACTGGATATACAATACAAATGTTTGTGTGATACAAATGTACAATTGTAAATACACATTCAACTGCTTTATAGTGCTTACAAGTTATTGCTGTTGTTGTGGTTGTAACATAGGTACTATATAGTATAGTATGTAGTTGTGAGGTGGACGGTAGGTGAATATATAGTGTACACTTCTGGTACATAAGATAATATAGTGTAATATAGTGGGAGTATATAGTACTGTATATGGGCATGATGGGTTGTGGAGTTGTGGTATGGTATGTGGTATACTCTGTGGGCAATATAGTATATAAGCAATATGGTATATTATGTGGGCATAGGTTGTTGATTACACAACCATAACTATATCGTAGCGACGTTCTTTTGTATACATGTTTGCCTCCAATGTCCTGTTGTTCCATTGATTTCCCCTTTTTTATTTCTGTTTTGTTTGTTGTTTTGTTTCCTTTCTTTTTTTGTTTGTGTGAGTAACATCTGCAAGTCCTGGAAGCTGCAGTGTACCGGAGTCAGACTCCTCATGTGCATAGGCACACTTGGCCAATAATGTTGATACTAATGTGTGGGTGTGCGTGTGTGTGTACACACACACACACACACACACACACACACACACACACACACACACACACACACACACATATATATATTTGACAGCTGATGATTGCGTATGGCATGAAACAGGCTTGCACTGTCTCATAAAGAATTTACTTGACTCACTGGATACATACATATATATATATATATATATAAGTGGTTAAGATAATGGATATATATATATATAGCACAAGTGTTGAGCACTTTTATCAGCACCAGTGACGAATTCCGGAAAAAAAAGTATTTATATATAATCCAGTGATTCAATACATTCTTCATGAGACACTACAAGCCTAGTATGGCTAGTTCTAGTTAGTAGTACAAGCCTACTACAGCTAGTTCTAGTTAGTGGTCTAGCAGCTGCATTCTCAACCAACTGTAGATGATTTAAAGTAGCTTGGTTGAGGCAAGAGTAGAGGGAGTTACAGTAATTTAGAAGGGAGAAAATGAAAGTGTGAACTAATGTTTCGATATCCTTAAAAGACATAATATTTCTGATTTTTTTTTTTTTTAATATTTCTTAGCTGAAGAAAACAGGATTGGACAAGGTTTGTAACATGGTGTTCAAAAGACATTCTGGTCAAAGATGATACCAATATTTTTAACGGTACATTTGATGTTTGAATTAAGTGGACTAATGAACTGATCAAACTACAGCGGCAAAGTTCTCAAGACCAATTAAGAGAACTTCAGTTTTGTCGGGGTTTAGAATGGAAGAAATTAAGGGACATCCCGTCTTTGGTTGCAGCTAAGCAATCAGGGAGGGAGGACAGTTGATTCAGGTTATTGGGTTTGGCAGAGAAATAGATCTGAGTATCATCGGCATAACAGTGGTATGACAGGTCTTGAAAGTGACTAAACAATGACCCAGAGAAAGCACGTATAAAGAGAAGAGGATTGGCCCAGGGACAGACCCCTGAGGGACTCCGCACTTTGAGGGAGCTGACAAGGATACATGGTTGTTAATACAAACATTAAACTATATATTAGTCAGATGAGAGCGAAATCAATTTCACACTGTACCAGAAATGCCAACCCAGTTCCCCAACACATCAAGTAAGATGGCATGGTCGATGGTATCAGAGGCAGTGGATAAATTTAGGAAAATAGGAATAGAGTATTCACCTTTATCAGCATGCATAGGAATGTCATATGACACTCTTAGTAATGCAGTCTCAGTGCAATGCTTGTGACAAAAGTCGGATTGAAATTTATCGAAAATGTTCGCTAAATTTGAAATTTACCGAAAATGTTCGAAAAATATCAAAAAAATATGACGAAAATGTCAGCTGTAGGATTTGGTCTGCAACAATTTTTTCAAGAGAGGTTTTTTTTTTGAGGAGGGGCAATTTTAAAGTAGTCAAGTACAGACCTGGATGTGAGTGAGCAGCTGATGATAGAGACCAGGCTGGAACCTAAGCCAGGGAGGATGGATTTTAAAAATGTTGTCGTAACTATATGACAAGGACTGGTAGGTTATGAGATTAAAATTCAGACTATGGCACAGCTATTTGACAGGCACTGGAGGAGGGACACATTAGGGCTACTGTATTTACAAGGAACTGCAGAGAAACGGGAGCAAATTCCGACATTAAAATCAGATGGCTGAAAGGGGCGGGGGGGGGGGACAGTACCCTTTCATTTTCCAGTCATAAAAGCAATGTCTCCAGGATGGCCTTTTTCCATCTGCGAAACATCTCCAGACTACACCCTGTTATAACACAACACTCCACGGAAGTCTCAGTCAATGCTTTGGTCACGTCACGCATTGACTACTGCAATGTCATCCTGGCAGGTATCCCCAACAAACTTATTCACCGACTTCAACTCATCCAGAATTCTGCAGCACGGATTATTACACGTTCAAAGTCCACCATGTCTCCCCCCTGCCGATTCAATTACACTGGCTTCCTGTGTCACAGCAGATTAATTTTAAAATTGTATTATTAACATTTAAAGCTCTTTATTATCTATCCCCTGCTTATCTTACAGACCTCCTTCACAGTTACACCCCATCTCACTCCCTGCGGTCTTCACCAGCAGGTCTATTGGCACTACCAGCCATCAACCTCAGCACAATGGGTGCCAGGGCTTTCTCCTATGCTGCACCCAAACTCGGGAACTCCATTCCCCATCACATCTGCTCATTGGATTCCATTTCGGCATTCAAAACTGCTCTTAAAAACCACATTTTTCAACTAGCATACTCACTTTAATAGCATTAACAGCATCAAATTAATCTCGTTTTTTTTAACTCCTACTGATATATACTCTATTGCTTATTGTGTTTTATTGTTAATTACACTGTTTTTACTGCTTAGTTTTGTGTTTGGTGTGAGGTGACCTTGAATGTCATGAAAGGTGCCTTTAAATAAAATGTTTATTATTATTAGTATTATTATTATGCCAATTTGCTTGCTATCACTGCACCAACCCAACCACACCAGGACTATCACAAACAACAGCAGCTTCATCCAATGAGTGCAAAGAGTTCTTTGGTGAGTTCGGGAATTTATTTAATTATTCATTTTTTGCCATTAACAAGGCAGTCTCCATAGCAGGACAACCCACGCTATGCATTATTCTTATCTTATTAGCTTATTCTCAGCCTATTAGAGATTTGAATCTTCATCCCACGTGAACCAATATTTTTAAAATTACAATTATTTCTAACAATAGGTGATACTTTTTGCCAAAGACATCACTCGGTGGGCCTTTAAGGGTTTTGATGGGCTTGAGTATTCTGAATGGGCAATACTTGCTACTGTGTACACTTTACTTGTTATTATGTTCTGGTGACTTAACAAAGAACGTCTGCATGGAAATTCTTAAAAAACTCTTAAGTAAATATCATTCCGCATTTTTTCCGTGTACACTTAATCATTCTACCTTTGAGATTTACCATTAAGTTAATGACATTATTAGGGAAAAAAAACCATAGGGATCTAGTTTGAAAAAAAACTAGTTACGTACTTAGAAAAACCAAAACAACCATAAAACCCTTCTCAGAAAAACATACGAAACCCAATAATTTTCCATCAATATGAAATCCTAATGTTTTAGCCTGTTGCTTAGGCTGCAAGCCAGAGTAACGTCCAGTCACTGTGAGAGCGTTGGACCTGTTATTACAGGACATTTATTTCTCCAACCACTTGAACACCGGGCTTCCCCATTAAAACAACTGCTAGATATTCACATGGACCAAATAGTATCTTGAGGTTTTCGCCACCATTAAACCCTCTGTATTGTGGTTGAATAGAATAGAATTGAATGGAACTGAACTGAGTAGACTTCACTATAATGTAATAGGATATAACACAGAATAGAAAATAGAAAAAAATCGAAAAGAAGTGAAAAGTCATCTTTTCTTATAGCTGTCCCCCCCCCTCCCCGCCTCACTCTCTTTCTCTCTCTATCTCTCTCAAACACACACTCGTGCACACATCTTCTCATGTTTATCTATTGCTTTAATTGCCCCTCCAGGGTAGCAGTGTGGTGACCTCTCTGTTGTGTTGAGATAGACTAAGAGCTTCATGTTGTTGTTTCGTGTTTCTGTCATTAAGATAACTGCTGGAAAACTCCCACTCGTTCTCCATCCCCCTTCTTAAATGCTTCACTGGACTCACCCACGGTGTGCACATGCACACACAAATGATTAAGACAGAGGTCTTTACCAAAATAATGCAATGATACATCTATTTTAAAAATCACTATATAGATACGTATATCATTACGGTTCCCCATGAAGTTAGTTTGAAAATAGTGCATGGGCTTAATTAACAAGCACAGAGAATTGAATGGTAGGTTATGGGATTAAAATTCAGACTATGGCACAGGACTTCTGCAGAGGGTCAACTTTAAAATACCAACTGCAGAAACCAGTCATAGACGAAGCAGAGTAAAACGGTAAGTGTAACTGTGTGTTTCTGTATGCATTTGTGTCTGTATATGTTTGCATTGTGTGTATATAGTATGTATGCATGCGAGTGCATCGATATTGTGCGTTTTCCAGGTGGGTGCCAGAATTTCCCCCTCCACTTCACAGGAGAGCCTGGCTGCTCGGCTCTATGAGTATTACAGTCTGGAACTGACATTATTCGTTTTACAAAATCCATTTAATAAGTGTTGTAGCTATAAAAGTACTCCATTTCGTGGTCTTTCTTTGGAATTTATTCACAATTGAAGACATCTGTGGGTACGCATGCTCGTGCTCCTCTCTTGCGGTGGCCAAGTCATTTCATTACCTGCTAATTTAAGCATTTGGACTGCTGTTTATCTTAGCCGAGCTGTTATTTTTTCCACCATGATTGGCTGCTTGGCTACAAACTGCCACAGGTGGTGGGCGCGTTAGAGTTGTGCACTGAGTGGGTTTCAGGTAAATTGCTCCTAGGAAAATAATTAAAATAAGCTACAAAAAAAATGTGGTTAGATACTCAAAGGAGGGATTTGCCCGTGTAAGACACAAATAAAATTCCGGCTTTGTCACATGTAAGTGCGGACTCTGTAAGGGGAAAATGTCTCTGGTCGCACACTTGCAGTTATCAGTGACTCCGTTACAGCATTCTTTCATTAACGCGAGTGATTCAGGACCACGTACAATCTGTTAAAACACCTGGAGTCAGTGTGGGATCCTGGCTAGTTTAAAAAGCCTCTCCGCCAGGCTTGGCATCATAAAACAAACCCATGTGGGCCGTTCACAACACAGAAGTTTGCAGTGTAAGTACATCAAAGTCTGCACTGACTGTTTTTGTGCGCGTAGCTTGTTCTTACACTTCGATTTCAAAGTATTTTATAAGTACTTTGACTTCCCCCCCTTGCGTGTTGAGCCAGAAAAACAAGCACTTCATGATGATAAATAATGTATAATTGCTTTCATATATGACTAATAAACTTGAAACCTGAAGAAACCAGTGCAGTCTCCATTGTGGGGTTATGAAATTCTTCCACATTGCTAGCTGTAAGGGTACAGAGAGCAATGTGTATACCCGGCTATTTCAGTCACTTTATCTAATAGGGCTCTCTTTACATGTCGCCTAAGACTGGTTTATTCTCTCACTTCCCCTTTCATTTGTCTTTCTTCATTTCTCCATTATGTTTCTTCATCGTACCAAGCATTCAGTATTGAAGAGGCAATTGACACAGTTTCTAGGTGTGGGGACTATTACAGGTACTGTGTGTTAGTGGTTGAAGAGTTTTTTCTGGCGTGCCTCGCAAGTTATATCACAGCTAAGTTCACGTGGAAGGGAACAAGAGATACATGAACATCATACATGAGAATCCTCATGAGATGGGCTTGAGAAATACATTATATGCTAGGAAGTTGGGAAACTCAAAATCTTATTTTAACCTTATTATTTTTTAATTTTCGACGGTATCAGTGATTTATGCTAGATTGAAATAAAGGGAATTTAAAAGACAGGTTACAGATTGCATTTAGGGTGCCCGGATAGTGTAGCGAGCTATTCCACTGCCTACCAACACAGGGAGGATTGCCGGTTCGAATCGACCGGGGATACAATTGGGGAGAAAAGGGGAAAATAAAAAATAAAATAAAAAAAAGATCGTATTTAGGCCTGCCACTCCACAATAATCTAAGTATAGAACTTTGAAATATATACTGTTCACTTTAAATGTCAAGATAGATGGGGATGTTACAAATGTGATGTGACCAGAACTAAGGTACCTCCTGCAAAGAAGACCTGGGGATGCAGAGATGTGCATTTATGCTGGTGGTTTATGTGTATGACTGTGTTATGTTTGCATGGGTACAGATGCATGGATAATTGTCTAAATGTGTGTGTGTGAGAGAAAGAGAGAGAGAGAGAGAGAGAGAGAGAGAGAGAGAGAGAGAGAGAGAGAGAGAGAGAGAGAGAGAGAGAGAGAGAGTAGAGGATGGTTCTCTTTTGCATGCATGGCCATTGTTAAAAATTGACTTTTAGGGGAAGCATACTTGTAGAAACATAAATTTGCTCGTCTTCCACCCTCCCTGACTTCCATATGTAGAAAAACAACTCCCTGGTCAAACCAGTACCTCATTATGTTTGGAAAGCTCATAACTATTGTTTTATCTTGTAATTTGTCCTCATCGATTGACTGTACAGGATTTATGACCCAGCCAACCTCCAGCAGCATGCCTAGTGTGTTTGCTTATAAGTTGGAAATCTGCGTGCAAACCAATTACATAATATTGAACAACATGCTGATAACATTTTGGATAATTTCCACATGCCTGCTTTTAGGAAAAATAAAAAAGAGTTTCCACTGCAAAACAGAAAAACACCGCTATGAATTAAAAAAAAAAGAGGATGCAATGAAAAAAAATTATTGTTCGTCTAGAAAATTAAGTTCAAAATAAAGTTAGATCAGTAAGATATCCCATGACCACTTACAGAAAAAAGAGCGACACTGAATAGAATGGAGTCATATTTTGTACAGAAATATGAAATTTTACACATTGTGTAACTTGCTCACAAAGATGTGATGATGCACACATTGCGGTTTAATTTTTTTATGACACCTAAATCCACTACTACTTTTGGCTGCTCCCGTTAGGGGTCGCCACAGTGGATCATCCGTTTTCATTTCTTCCCTTGTCTTATGCTTCTTCCTCTGTCACACCAGCCACCTGCATGTCCTCCCTCACCACATCCATGAACCTCCTCTTTGGCCTTCCTCTTTTCCTCTTCCCTGGCAGCTCCATATTCAGCATCCTTCTCCCAATATACCCAGCATCTCTCCTCCACACATGTCCAAACCATCTCAATCTTGCCTCTCTTGCTTTGTCTCCAAACCGTCCAACTTGAGCTTTCCCCCTTATATAATCATTCCTAATCCTGTCCTCCTTTGTCACTCCCAATGGAAATCTTAGCATCTTCAACTCTGCCACCTCAAGCTCCACCTCCTGTCTTTTTGTCATTGCCACTGTCTCCAAACCAGATAACATAGCTGGTCTCACTACCATCTTGTAAACCTTCCCTTTAACTCTTGCTGGTAACCTTCTGTCACAAATCACTCCTGACACTCTTCTCCACCCACTCCACCCTGCCTGCACTCTCTTCTCCACCTCTCTTCTGCGCTCCCCGCTACTTTGGACAGTTCATGGCACCTAAATGATATCTGCAAAACAAAACAGAACAACAGCAAAAAAGCAGCAGAATCTCTCAGGCTGCTGCTGAGTCACGAGATGACCTCTGACCCCAAGTTTGTCCCTCGTTACACAAAAAAGATATATCAAAGACACCCACCTTTATAAAAATAATAAATAGATAAATAAAAACATTGTAATATCCACTGTAATTAATTGCACAAAGTTGAAACAAACCATGGCACTTAAGTACGTCTGCCCAAGAGTTTGAGCTCGTTTCCCCAACCGTCTGAACTGACATGTCAATGAGTCCCATGACAACACTACAGTTAAAAGATTTTAGCCGCTGGTAAATCAGATTAAGTGCACAAAGTATTCGTAGTCCTATTTGCGGGACTGCAGTACCTCACTTACATAACGCCAAAGATGTCGCTTGATAGCTCAAAAAATAAATAAATAGGTGTTTCACTTTGTCGTTACTCTTTTAATGGGTATCTGGAGCATTTGTGCTATTTTCAGTTGATCTACTGCATTTATGAGATATTGCATGATGAACATGACGACTATCCCCCCCCCGTTATTCTTAAAAGAGTAGATCACATTTTAGAAAACCAAGAGTTTGAGCTCGTTTCCCCAACCGTCTGAACTGACATGTCAATGAGTCCAATGACAACACTACAGTTAAAAGATTTTAGCCGCTGGTAAATAAGATTAAGTGCACAAAGCATTCGTAGTCCTATTTGCAGGACTGCAGTACCTCACTTACATAACGCCAAAGATGTCGCTTGATAGCTCAAAAAATAAATAAATAGGTGTTTCACTTTGTCGTTACTCTTTTAATGGGTATCTGGAGCATTTGTGCTATTTTCAGTTGATCTACTGCATTTATGAGATATTGCATGATGAACATGACGACTATCCCCCCCCCCCCTGTTATTCTTAAAAGAGTAGATCACATTTTAGAAAATCTGCCTCAGGGTATAATTGAAGCTGTGCATCATGGGAATACACAATCTTTTTAAAACACATAATGACTGAGCAAAAGCTCCATTTATTCTTTAATTTCACCCGTTGAGCCTACTTTCGAGTTAAAGACAGGATGAAGAGTATGAAAAGACATTGATTCAAGCCGAAGAACAATTTAGGTATGACTTGTTCCCAGGGACCAGGCTTTCCTAATTGTTTATACAGTGACGGTAAGTATCCAGGGAATTTACCGGGTCCAGGTGGAGAACGGAGAGTTTGGTTAGCTCTTTACTCTAAAAATCTCATCTCCTCTGAATCAATACTCCATTTACCACAACTTCCAGCAATCACAGGGTCAGAGCAGGGAAGGACTGCTCTGGCGTTCACTTTTTTCCCCTTTTGCTTTCATCCACTGCTGTTCATGCTTCCTCTCGACTCAACTCCTCCTCTGCTCATCCCATATTTCTCTCCTCTGTCTCTCCAATCATTGTAACTGTTTTCCTCCCAATGTGTTTTCTAAGTCCCCTTATCCTCTGCTATCTCTGTCTTCTCCCGTGTCTCTTATGTCCCTGTCACCCTTGCCTCACCCCCCAAACGCTCCTTTCTCTCCCTCTCATCACTTCTTCATATTTCATACCCTTTTCACCGCCATTCTGTCCTCAACTCATTTTCAGCCTCTTAAAACAATTCATCCTCGCCCAGTCATCTCTTTATCTCTTTTCTCCCCCGCTACTCTTTTGTTATGAGCCCCTCCCTACCTTTTTCTGTCGTTCCTTTGATTCTTTCTGCTCCCATTTCTTAACTCTTCCCCTGCCACCTGCTCCCATCCTTTCTTTTTATGCTTAACCCTTTTCTCTACCCTCCCTTGTTTCCTCTCTCCCCCTGTGGTCCTCTCCCCCCCTCCCCCCGTCCCCATCCTGCTTCTCATCTCCTAAAACCCAATTTCTCCATAGGTCACACGGGGTCCTTTAGTGTTTTGTTTATGCGAGTCAAGCAGCGGTAGTGTTAAGCACTTAGCCTTCTCTCCTGAGTCGAGACAATTTATCCATCGCTCAGGGCTACAGGAGCAAAATGGCTAAATCAAATTGTGCCATTAATTTAATTATCTTGTAATTGACATTTTAAATGCCTCACATTTAAATTAGCTAGGGCAGCGTCGCTGTGGATGTCATTGCCGCAGTGAATTGATTAAATCTCAGCATGCGCTGAAAAACAAACTGGGACGGAAGGAGAGGGAAAGAGAGGTGGGACAGAAACAGGGATAAAGAACAGGAAAATGGAACACAGAATTTTTTAAAAAAAAGAGTAAAACCGAAGCTACAGTTTGTCTCCATCAATGTGTTTTTACACATTTTATAAAAAACAAGATGAATTGAAGCACTATGTTTCAATAACAAATCCTAAACTTCCAAAAAAAAAACCCAAAAACATATTTTACATTCACTTACGGTGGAAAAGTCAGTTGTATAAAGAGAAGATGTGACACATGTTGATAGAAACACAATCTGTGAACACAAGATGTAGACGTTATAGCCATTGCTTCAACCCCGTCCATTCGAGTTCATTAGTCTTTGGACAGGGTGGAATACGACCAGGTACAGCTTACACAAACTTACAATTACATCTCCAATGACAACTGTAACTTGAACACTCTCCCTTGTTTTCTCCTCTAGGAGTTGTTAGCTATTGTAGCCAGGCAGAGCTAGTTGCCATCTTTGAGAAATCAAAAACAAAGAACTGCGAACTCTTCAAGTAAACCCTGCATTCAGATACACACCAGAACAGACCATTTGAAAAATGGTTAAACAGTTTGTAGACTTTGTAAAGTAATTTGCCTTGTGGCATCCTTGATTAACCCTGCATTGAACTACTGAGAATGAAGCAGGGCTTTTTTCAGCATTGTCCTACATGTTATGAGTATTCCCTCCCTGGGTAAATATAAGATGGCTTTGTAATTAAAATAACCGATACCTTAAAGGCAGCATGAAATGAAAATTGACTTTTATGCCTTGTTAACTCATTTCCTTGGTCATATTATGCACCTAGTCAACAACTTATGCCAAAACAAAAAAAAAACCCACAAAGAAAATCTGTTTTTACTTATTTTACATCAAAATCAAATCACCTTAACTTCCTTGAAAACAGTGTGATTGCTTCATCAACTCCGAGTGGGTGGGCGAACAACATCCCAACCAATATAAAATGTTCTGCATGATCCAATTAAATCCTTAATGATCACATCAAATCTCTCCCTAGATTATCTCCCACACTCATTTCCTGTTTAACTTGAAAATACAACACATTCCAGAAGTGAGATACATTCTCAATGTTGATTCATACACGTACCTGTGAATTTCTTATCACAAATATGTTTTGACAGCTATTGGGAACCGTAGGCCAGTTTCATTATTATTAATTTCAAATTAATAATTTGAATTCTTCTACAGTGAGGCTACAGTTGGATACTATAGCCCCATTCCAACATGAGTTTTGTGGTTATGACCGCAATTCCAAGAATGGTGTTGGAATTTGAGCTCACTCCAAACAAAATCTAAACTAACTCTTCTTTTGACCGATGTTGAACTTTAGACCAACTTTACAAACATAATTTTTTCCCCCACCCATATTCCGGATAAATTCCACCCTTGGGTGGTCACGTTTATGTTTAATATTTGGGTTTAAGGATAAATTTAGATAGCGGTTAAATTAAGGATTTAAGGTTAGATACTGTTCATGTTTATGGTCAAGGTTAGGTTGTCATCGTGATGAACAACGTGTCAATTGTTGGAATGTGTATGTGGGAAAAAAATTACACTCTTCTCACAAATCACCACGCATAAAACTCACATTTCAGATTGACCACTCCTTACCTTTGTAATACTCGGCCATCAGACCTCTGGAGCTTGTTCAGAAAGCTGCAGCTCGTCTGGCGTTCAACCGCCCTAAGTTCTCCCACACAACTCCCCTTCTCATGTCCCTACACTGGCTCCCAGTAGCTGCTCGCATCCAGTTTAAGACTGGTGCTAGCCTACAGGGCAGTGAAAGGAACAGCTCCTTCCTATCTCCAGGCCATGGTCAAGCCCTACACCCCCGCCCGACCACTTCACTCTGCTGCGCCTGGTTGCCCTGTCGCTCAGAAGCCCCTGCTGCCGATCGACCCGGTCACGGCTCTGTTCTGTCCTGGCCCCACAGTGGTGAAATGAACTCCCCACTGATGTCAGGACAGCAGAGTCGCTGCCCATCTTTCGGCGCAGGTTGAAAACTCACTTCTTCAAGAACTACTACCCTGTTACTTGTTCTTAGCACTTATTGTATTCACTCATAAAAAAAGAAAGAAAACAATTTCTTTCTTGCGCTTCTACTTAAGCACTGGTTTTGCTCTTAGATGCTTGGTTCCATGCACTTATGGCCTCTGATGACTAGTAGTTCTCCTGATTTCCTACATTAAATGCACGTATTGTAAGTCAATTTGGATGAAAGCGTCAGCTAAATGACTAATGTAATGTAATGGGGAGAAGCTACAGCAATTTGTTACCATCCAAATGGGCGCAATTGTAGGGCCACTCTTTAGGTCTGAACAGCCTGCAGTGGAAAAGAGTGGTTCACTCATCAAGTGTGTGGGAGCCTTGAGACTCCGTTACACCAGGTGACTGTCCGTGTGTTTTCCCATGGCCGAAGCTGCCGTTCCTGTTGCGATTCCCCAGCAGTGAAGCTATGCTCCAGAACCCGCAGCGACCGGCTCGGACATCAGGTGGCGTCCATGAGAGGGGGTGGCACCATTATCAATCAATCAATCAAGTTGCATTTTATATAGCGCTTTTCTAGCTGCAACAGCCACTCAAAGCGTTTTACATTTCTGGTCAACTCTGAATTCCAGACGCCTTTATGGCTGCTCCTGGTTCCAGCCACTCCAGCCCTGTTTCAAGACTTTCTCATCATGTCTTGCCCAAGTTTCTCTTCATGCCTAGCTCAAGTTTCTCTTCATGCCTTACTCAAGTTTCTCTTGTCTTGTCTAGCACTGCTCACAGCTATTAACCTGGCCTAATCAGCTTTGAGCCATGCCACAGTTGCCGTTCTGGACCCCCCCCCATTGGCTAGGACACCAGGTGGCGTCCGTGCAAGGGGGTGTACTGTCATGGCCGCTCCCGGCCACTCCAGCCCTTGTCCCTTGTCTCGTCCTGCTCTGTAAACACCATCCCCGAACTGAGTCCTGTCCAGTTTTCCATTGTTACCCATCTGCCCCAAAGCTGCTGTTGATTATTTAATCAAGTTTCTGTGTGGTTTAGTTTGGCCGTTTAGTTTATTGGTTGTCAGAGCGTTCCATGTCTGTATGTTCTTGTCATGTATATCTCTGATACCCTCATGTTCCTACCAGTAAACCTTTTTTTTCCACCTTTTACCAAGTCTGCACTTTGGTTCTCAATTCCTGCACCTGCCGTGACCTGTGACTGTTTTCTTTTCTCTATGTTAGTCAGGTTTTTTGGGGTTTTTTTGCCTTTGCGGGAACAGCTTCTCTCTCACCGATCGAAATATTCTGTTGATGATTTTCTTCTGATTTCCTGGATGCATATTGGTGCGACCCAATTTACAGTTTGGTAGAGCCTCTTCTTTGTGTGTGTGTGTTTTTTTTTTTTTTGGGATAATATGTCACCCTGTGCTTCAGTCAGAATCACAATACTTTATTCATCCCCGAGAGGAAATTTGGTTGTGGCGTGCGTGTTCATCCTTGAGCACGTGCTGGAAAAACGTGATACGAACAATGCAGGACCCGCTGCTTTGTAGCACTAGTAGCAAAACTACATTGGTAACCCACACTAGAATGACTAGGACGGCCATTATGACCATTTTGGATTTTCAAAGTTTAATAACTTTGTGGAAAAAAAACAAAAAGAGATACAGACCTGCTGCTCCCCACATTCTCCTAAAATTGTATATATTTGGATTAAAACGAGTTTTAGACAAATTACACAAAAAAAGTTATGATAAGATCTACCTAAAATGACCGGTCAAAATGACTGCTTGTAATTTGCATGTGAACATGCGCATCATGTCAAAATTTATGACGTGTTTTGGTCACATCCAGAGGCGGCGCGGGGGGGGGCATAGCATGCCCATAGCACCTCCAAGAAATTTTATAACTTCTTCACACATTTCATTTTTCACTGAATAAAATTGTTCGACTGTGTGAATTATCTAGTCATCACACAGCCGAACAATTCATTTTATTCAGTGATAAAAAATTAAATGTGAGAAGAAGTTACAAAATATAATAATACATTAATTTACAATATAAATTAATTGTAAATTCAATTAAGTGAATTAGTTGTTCGTGACCTTATCTGGTCATTATCGGTCATCTATTAACAGGACCAGTCTGATCCTATTAATAGGTGACCGATAATACATTATTTACGGTACATTCGCCAGCACCCCCATGCATTTTAGTGATCGCGCTTAAAATAGCAAGTGTGGTTGGCTAATGGCTGGTTGGGCTTGTTTAATGATCGAAGGCGCATTCTCAAGTAGAAGTCAGTGACCAATATCGTCCGAAATGGATCGTTTCTTGGTCTCCAAACAGCCACGTTTTGTGGCTGATCAACCCGCAACAGTTGATAGCGAGTCTCCTGTAACAAGATAGGAGATCAGCTGGAGCAGTAGGAGAATCAGTTTGACGATGCTACAGCCAACGTGGATGCTAACGTGGATGTTAGCCAACATCCACAGGAAGGACCAAGACGTCCAATTCTCAAAGCATAGCGATTACAAATGTTTGGGACTCAGCAAAGGAGTTTCCTCCGGCCACCGCATCCACTGCTGTTGCAGGCAGGATGCTCAGCTGCGTGCCCGAATCAACTAGCAACCACCGGCCAGAGATGGTGTCCTGAATAAACAGCAGCCTGCCTTCCTGGCCGGTGCTCAGGGCTACTACTGAGCACTGGCTCTGGCTTTTCCCGCCCCACTGAAAGTGCATGGTGCACGGCATTGACTGGCTTTGCCTCCAAACCAAGCAGAGGAACTGCTGCCACAGCAATGCCTGCAGCCTCAACCGGCAGTGGTGGAAAAGCGTGGGCAGGCAGCAGAGCGGCCACACGCTGCTGTCGGCTGGCCAGAAAAATCCTGTCAGCCTCCGCGGCCAACTCCCAATAGTCGCTGGTGGTGGACAACTTGGAGCTCCCCTCACACGTCCTTGCTCGGACGTGTGAGTGGAGGTGACGGAGGAACATCTGGCCTAAAAGGAAGGCGGGGTCACACGAACCCAGCATACTCAGCATCTTCTCCATTAGTTCCGGTGGCTTGCCGTCTCCCAAGCCTTGTAGCGAAAACAACCAGTCCGCCCGCTCCACCTGTGATAGCTCAAAGGCCTGCAGCAAGTGTCCCTTAATCGTGCCATACTTACCCACGGGCAGTGGAGCTTGCAGCAGGCCCAATATCCCTGATACCATAGATGTTCTGAGCGCCACCACGACGTAGTAGTACCTGCAACATGAGCTTTTATAACAGATATCCTTTTTATGGTTTATATCTTATTTTCAAATCAACCTCCTCATTTGTGTCTTAAATCAACTAACAGTTGTGCATTTGCTACAATAGTAGTTTCAGTGACTATATACTGGGGGAAAAAATGCAATGACTTTCTTCAGTCTTCATCTTGGCCAAGCCCAAACTGGGTTTACCCTCAGTGTTAATGCACTGTCTCTGGATGGTGGATCTAACCAACACTACATTATTTCAAATTGGCTGAGCTGACCAAAGCCTTGTGTTGCATTACCTGTACTTTGTGAAACTTACCATAGAATATTCCATTATTTCTAGTAGGCTGAAGTGACTATTGTCTAGCATTAATCATTGTATTGTTCTTGTGTTTTTAAACAATAGGCTTTTTCTCATTCAGTTTCAGCAGCTGGAAAATTTTGATCAATGTTGGTTGTTCCCAAATCGTACTTTGCAAATGAAATGACTTGACATGCAATGTCCTGTTTTGGGAGTTAGGATTGTCTTTAAAAGCATATCACCAATTTATTCAGTTCCTTTTCATAGCTTTGCATGGTATGGTTAATAAATTGTACACATATAGACTATCTATTGAACAGGACAACAATATAAATTGTAATTATTATCATTATGGTGGTAGTCTCAGAAGATTATTACTAGTGGTTTCGCCTGCAGCCCTCATCCTTCATGTTGCGCCACAGAGTTTTATTTTTATCGGCATAAAACCAACAAAGCTAGCTAAAAAGAATACGATAAATTCTAGTGCACGTCCTCCCATGTTTGTATCTGCTCTGAAAGTACCGCACATTTCAGCCTCCTGACAGGAAGCTATTGATTGATCAGATTGATTGAATTAATATGATGAGTGTGGTTCTGGACAGCGTCCGAGGTGTGTGAGTCTGTGTGTGTAAGAATAAAGGTGCAGCAGACAGAGAGAGGAGGTCAGAGTGAAAAATGAGAATTAACATATTTAATTAGGGTGGCTTTTGTCAGTTCATGGCACACATACTATGTGTGTGTGTGTTTGTGTGCGCGTGTTCATGTGTGGTGTTGGAGAAAGACAAAGGGAAAGGTGTGTGTGTGTGTGTGTGTGTGTGTGTGTGTGTATGTCAGGAAATTACACCAGTGTGACTCGTCATGTTAGTGCTTTTCGTCTATATTTAAGGAACTTCTCTCTCTCTCTCTCGCTCTCACACACACGGTCAGATACAGGGCTGGCATCAGATCTCCCATCTTCCATCCATACTTTTTTAGTATTCATGTACTTGCACCTTTTCAAAGGATGTCCGTCACCATGACTACTGTTTGATCTGCCCCCTGTCATGACAAGAAAAAAAAAAGCAATACAGAGTGATGGGTAGCGAGAGCTGTGGAGAAAGAGAGAAAGGGAAAGAATGATAAAAGAGCGGAAGGGAGAGAAAGTAGGGTAGAGGTAGAGAGAAATATAGAAAAAAAGAGAGAAAAGATAAAAGAAACAAGCCTACGAGGAGCGTACCCCTCCACGCAACAATATGATTTTTCGTATGTTTGTGTTCCCTAAAATCTGTGATTGAAACGTACCCCAGGCAAGCTAGATTTAGTAAGCCACAAATCCGAAAAAGTGGTAGGGGGGCGTTTGGGTAGTGTAGCGGTCTATTTCACTGCCTACCAACACGGGGAAGGCGGTTCGAATCCCTGTGTTACCTCCAGCTTGGTCAGGCGTCCCTACAGACCCAATTGGCCATGTCTACGGGTGGGAAGCCGGGTGTGGGTATGGGTCCTGGTTACTGCACTAGCGCCTCCTCTGGTCAGTCAGGGCGCCTGTTCAGAGGGGAAGGGGAACTGGGCGGAATAGCGTGATCCTCTCATGCGCTGAAACTCCTCACTGTCAGGTGAAAAGATATGGCTGGCGACTCCACATGTATCGGAGGAGGCATGTGGTAGCCTGCAACCCTCCCCGGATCGGCAAATGGGGTGGAGCAGCGACCGAGATGGCTCGGAAGAGTGGGGTAATTGGCCGCATGCAACTGGAAAGAAAAAGAGGGAAAATCCAAAAAAAACAAAGAAAAGAAAAGACCAAGCATTCAAACAATCGTTGTCCTGGAAGGAACTCTGGGGTACCGACCAGGGCAAGTTGACCTTCTTCCTGCATGCTGTGGCTGACCTCTTGCCAACTCCAAACAATCTAAAGATCTGGGGCAAAGAAGACGACCCATCCTGCCAGCAGTGTGGAGCAACCCTTTGCACCATGAATCACATCCATGGCCGGATTAACCCACCGGGGGGCAAGCACGTCCATTGACCCCCCCCACCCGCCCCGTCAGATAGGCTATGCAAACAACACTAAACATTGTTAAATGTAAAACTAATGCAAATACCCAACATGGTAGTCAACGCTATGCCAATCTGCATGGGATTCGGATGGCGACTACAAAGTACAATGCTGTGCGTTTATCATTCTGACTTTATGCAGTCAGCTTCTTTCTTGATTTCCTCCTGGCAAAATCTTCAACAACCTCGTGGAAGTCCAGCTCCCTGACTAAATCAGACTCTATGGCCTTCAGTGAAAGATAACACAGCCGCGGCTGTCCCATTGTCGTCCTCAGTTCATTTTTGATCTTTGCCATCCGCGAAAAGGACCGCTGTGCCTCTTGAGGAAAAGGCAGAGGGCAACAAATACATTGGGAAAGGTTGATTGAAGACCATTATCCAACAGAATATGAAGCAGCTTGTAAGGAGACCTGTCCTGTTCCATTTTGATGAAGTAAAAGAACTGCGTAAGCTCCTGTGGAAAATCTGCATTCAAATCAGCAGGATATGCAGACAAAAGGGCCCTAGCTCTTTCAGTGACACGATCAGGTGACAGATCAAACCAAACTCCCCACATCAATAGAGCCTGTAGCTTGGGGCCCTGCATCAATAGAGACTGTAGCTTAGGGCCCTGCATCAATAGAAACTGTAGCTTGGGGCCCTACAGCAATATAAACCTGGACCCCGCATCAATAGTGACTGTAGCTAGGGGCCCCTCATCAATAGACTGTAGTTTGGACCCTGCATCAATAGTGACTATAGCTTTGACCCCGCATCAATAGAGACTTTGTAGCTTGAGGCCCTGCATCAGTAGAGACTGTAGCTTGGGGCCCCGCATCAACAGAGACTTTGTAGCTTGGACCCAGCATCAATAGAAACTGTAGCTTGGGGCCCCGCATCAATAGAGACTAGCTTGGGCCCTGCATCGCGATTTAGAGTTGGAACAAACGTCCCTTGTAGGTATGATTGGGGATCCCTACTATACGCGAACACAATACTCCTGACCTTTTGTGGCCCCTCGTGGTCCGGGGCCCCGGGGCACTCGCTCGGAATGCCCGGTCTGTAATCCAGCCTTGCTCACACCTTGACTGGATGTCCAAAAGCTCTGGGAGAAGGCCGATACAGGTGGAGGCATGACAAGGTCCTTACAGAAATTGCCAAATGAGCGGACCTGCAGAGGGTCAAAGCCAATAAACACTAGGCATTACCACCTGAAGTTGTCAATTTCTAAAGTGAAGGAGATAAGGCTCCTTGAGCAAGAACAACTGTGAAGAGCCCATGCTCCATTTTGCATGGGACTTCTGACTGGGAAAAGGACCTGAAGAAGAGACTTGTCTTTCCAGAAGAGGTGGCAGTAACCTCACTCTAATCAGACATGGTACTTCTATCCATAAGCACAAAAACTATCTTAGTAGCTGAACTCACAGTGCCCTGAGTGCCCAGGGAGGACAGGCTAGCCATCTCTCACCAACAGAGGAAAGACAAGTACCAGGATTTGATTGATGACATTCTCATCAAAGGATGGTACGCACCCTTGTTTCTCATCAAAGTCAGCAGCCTTGGTTTCCCAGCAACATCAGTGCGCTATTTCCTGCAGCTGATGGGTTTGGAACCCAGACAACTGAGGCAAGCCATTGGTGAGATAGCCATGGCAGCTGAGACCAGCTCAAAATGGTTGTGGTTGATGAGAGCCCGCAGTTGGAACCCTTCTGCAGGTGAAGGCTAACTTGGTCTTTACTGCCCCACTCAGGTAAGGCGTACAGGCTAAGGGGTGAAACGCTTGTGACACTGAAGATGCAGAAGGGTTCACCGCAATGCGAATGCTCTGACCACCCTTCCACCAAAGAATACCACCAAGAGGAGTACCTTGCACCATCCTAAGTAGCTCCTGCAGTTTCTGCTTGTAGCAAAGCATCTCTGATGTTTATTTCACCTGGTACGTCACAAATCCGAAAGCCAACTGCTGCAGGGCGGGCAAAGAAACTTGAAACCTCCTATGCAGAGCGCAGTACAGAGAGCGAGTTTGCATAAGCATAGTGAAAGTTTTGACAGCAAACACGTTAGAGTGTGCAGTTTTTGGATGAAAACCAGACCACGGAGCTTCCTTCCACAGTCTGTGAATCAAGTCCAACCACTTCAGCATTCTAGTGGAATTTTTTGGTAGGCAACGGGCTCACACACCTACAAAGCTGGAGGGACTGCATATCTGCAAAGCTCATTTCAGTGAGGAGTGTTTCTGTAACCTAATGCAAAGGTCACTCGGTTTTCACAAGAAATTGGTTTTGAAGTCTGATGCTGGGCCGAGTTTTTATCCTGGGACTGCGACAGCGAGTCAATATATAACATATTTATTTTACTCAACCAGCAGTCAAACAAAAGCTTTCTGCCTGTAACTTATTTCCTTTGTGACTTATAAATAACATTAACTCCGTCAGCTTATTGCAACTTATTGCTAGCTGCTACTAGTTTGGTAATGGTAAAACTGTAAACTATGTAATCAGCCAACGTTTCAAAGTTCAGCCTTTTGAAAGGATGACGATGGCCCGAGGTGTGTAGTTTTTCACCCGAAAAACGGCGTGGCGTGCAATGTAAACCTCTTTTCTAGTCTGGACTTCGATCCCGACTGGGCTCACGCGGGTCACCCCTGCTCCGGAGGCGCCACTAAAGGCGTCCGTCATCGTTCACTCCAAGGGCTGACAGACTGGCAGTATGAAACCTGCTTGAAGGTGAGCACGTTCTTGTATCAACTTTGTATAAAGCCTATCTTCCCCATGAGAAACGGTACGAGAAACAAATTCTGCGGCAGGGTTTGTGGGCATGCAACATTTATAGATGAAGCCTCTGGTGCCTCAGGTAATTTCTAATTTGTGCATCTAGCATCTTTACTATCTTGGCTGTATGGCAGATCAAATGACATAGGCATCTATCTTGCACTTGTGTTGTGTTTTTGTTTTTTTATTGGGGGGGGGGATCAAAAGGGAAACAACACTGTGTGGCAAACTTGCACCGATGCCTATCTGATTCACGATGGGCACCTCGTAAATTATTTCACCATCCCTGCAAGAATAAAAAAAACATGCGCGCTGGGCAGTAAGCCCTGATATAACAAACACATAATCGCCTGATTGCCTCTTTGCAACTGCCCATTCTTAAACAAATGCCCATAAATGTAACATTGTATCCAAACAACTGCCATGAATGAGACGGCTTACTCTGGAGCAGCACTTCCAAGTGTTTTCCAATCGTAACAGTGGTAGCTAATGGTTTCCATAAGAGGATGTTTGTACTTCTTCTTTTACAAGCAGCCTGTACGATGGACATTTCAATAACGTTTGAAGTAATACACTGTTTTCTGTCAGTCTGTCCCATTTTTACTACATGATAGCTTTTACTGAAGTCCAGCCTCCCTCCCTCCTTTATCAGTGAGCAATGCTTCAGACTATGTCCTCAGTTATGCACCTGTTGTGTGTTTGTGTGTGTGTGTGTGTGTGTGTGGGTGGGTGTATTAAATGGTAATGCACTTTTAGGGCATTAGTGTGTGCATGTTAAACATGCATGTTTGTGAGTTTGAGTGACTGACTGTCTCACCATGTATGCTTGTGTGTGTATGTATGTGTGTGTGTGTGTGTGTGTGTGTGTGTGTGTGTGTGTGTGTGTGTGTGCGCTGATTGCAGTCAGGTGGAAAAACAATTGGAAACAACTCTTCAGCTGATGGATCCGTGTAATCAGCAGATATAAGGCGGGCTGCCCTCAGAATAACGATGTTGTCCCAATGCACAGCTCGTTACCATATAGATAAGAAAGACAGGATGCCTCCATCATGCTATTTGTATTAGTCATTAACACACAATCAGTAAATTTCACACCCGCTCAAGAACAACCTTTTCTATCGAATGCTCCCGTGTTATCAACGGTAAACTGCATGTTGAATGAGGTTCGAGTGTTCAGCCTAAAACTAAAGAAAAAAAGAATCTTAAGGTTCTCATTCAAAAGTGTTGTATTATAGGACTTTGGGGGAAAGAAAGACAAGGTTAATCCTTAAAGATGTTGCTTTTTTGTTTTGAGATACTGAAAATCATTTAATTTTGTTTACCGGTAATTATTTTGCAAACACACAGTATATTTTTTTTCTTTGGTGGGTATACATTTTTGTTTGAAAGTCGTCAATCGCTGCCCTCTCAGTGAAATAAGTTAACTTAAAACTAAATTGTATTTTCTATTTCAAGCATTTTGGCTGGCCCTTTTGTCATGCTGGGAAGCTCCAGGTAGATTTCCGGTGTCATGCTTCAGTGCATTTCAGTACTTGGGTATCGGGGGACAGGCTTGCTGAAAGGCATTGAGATTGTACAGTAACTACATTTCACATAATTTTGCCTTTGCAACTTTTTGTTTGCCTGCATTTATACATCTCTTACCACTTTTGTTTATGCATGAATGAATGAGAATGTGTATGTGTGTGTATGTGTGTGTGTGTGTGTGTGTGTGTGTGTGTGTGTGTGTGTGTGTGTGAGAATGTGTAGTTGATCCATACAGGCTGCAAGCTGGGTGTGTGTGTGTCAATGTGTAGTTGATCCATACAGACTGCAAGCTGAGGGTGAAAGGGTGTGTGTGTGTGTGTTCGTGTGTGTGTGTGTGTGTGTGTGTGTGTGTGTGTGTGTGTGTGTGTGTGTGTGTGTGTGTGTGTGTGTGTGTGTTCAAACATGCATAGGTTGCTATCTCACAGAATGTTATTTACTGTTTGTAATGGCCTGGGTGTATAAAGTATATGCCTCATGCATCCTAACTGTGATAGCTACACCACAGTATGTCGTCCAGTGAAACGAATGTCCAACTGAACAAGAACCTCAGTTCGGTACCAGTCCTAAAATTGTTTTGTCGTTCAAATGAGTGGGGGGGAAAACTGCCAATGAGGGGAATTAAGTTCATTTATTCTCCATGCACAGGTACAAGCTATTTGGCTTTTTCTGTTTTGCAAGGCAAGATAATGGATTGAATAATAGGACGTTGATTACATAATATGAAAATCAGGTGAAGTTACATGAAATTATTTGAGGATGTAATAGTAGATCTGATAACATTAAATATTTAGGGGACCATTTAATATCACAATCAATCAGTTTTCATCATACATTGTAAATAAGCGAGAGAGTGGTTAGGGTAAGTCATAGCATAGAATTAGCCTGCGAACCAGATGAATCTGCGAGCTCATATTTGACATTTGCTCTGGCAGACACATTTCCTGCCGATCTGGCCTGGCCTGGGCGATCACAATCGGCAAAAGGAAACTGACTCTGATTGGCTAGTACTCGTTGCCTCCATTGGTTAGGGTGAAGTTAGGGATAGGGTTTAGGGTTAGCCAATCATAGGCAGCGTAGAGGCGGGTCTTCTCGGAATGTTAGTGGGGGAAGTACAGAGGAGTGCAGCTGGCCACCGCTGATGTGGAACGGTCTGTTGAATCCGCTGTCACAACGGTATTAAAGGAGCTGGGCAGTATATTTTCTCCAAAAGAATAACAAACAACTGCGCTTAAAGCTTTTGTTGATAAGAAAGGTGTGTTTGCGGTACTTTTTTTTAAAACACCTTTATTACATGAACAAAAGAACAAAATCTGGTCATAACAATAACAAATGAGGCCGATTCACCTGACTTACATGTCTTTGGACTGCGGGAGGAAACCGGAGCCCCCGGAGAAACCCTTGCAGCCACGGGGAGAACATGCAAACTCCACACAGGACGACCCGGGATGACCCCCAAGGTTGGACTACTCCAGGGCTCAAACCCAGGACCTTCTTACTGTGATGTGACCACACTAACCACTGTGCCACCATGCCGCCCCTCGTTATTACCATTATTATTATTTTATTATTACAAGATAAGATGAAAACAACTATCTTGAAATTGACTTTATGAATGCTCAATAATCCAGGTAAGAAAATCATAGAAAGTTGAATCAGTTCATCCGGACACAACGTTCATTGAGAGAGAAAAGTTTCATCGCTCATCCAAGTGACCTCTTCAGTATCAACTGACTGCAGGTATCCCCACCCTTATAAACAATACAGCGGCATAACAACCGAAAATGATTGGTTTTATATGCAAATTGCTGTGAGCATTAACTAGACTTTCAATGGCAATGTGTACTATTCACATGATTTGGGAATGGTTAAAATCACAGCATTGTAAGATGGTGACAGATGTATAATCAGATGTACAGACAGATGTATAATCATCATCCCTCCAGCAGATGAAGGCAGATGCACTGTTGCATTAAACCAGAGAGACTATCATGAGAAAGTTATGACATTACTTAGCGACATGAATACTTATGAGCCCCTAAAATGAGATTCAGGCAGTGATTACAAGAAAAAGACTGTCTGATAGACTGTCTGAAGCTGTTAGAACAGGATATCACTATTGACAGAATGTTGTACCATATATTATACCAAGGGGAAGCTACACCTTGGCTGTATGGTTTACCTAAGATACATAAACAGGATGTGCCATTATGGCCTATTATTTGTATGATTAACTCTGTGACTTATAAAATCTCTACGTTTCCGGCATCTATTTTTAACCCATTGGTAGGCAGTAATGAACATCACATTCAGAACACAATGGGTTTTGTGGGTAAGGTGAGGGACATCATTATGGAGGCGGATGAAACACTGGTCTCTTATGATGTTAAGTCTCTCTTCACGTGTTCCCGTTGATGAAGCAATGGAGGTAGTCCATATGAAATTACAAAACGACCCCACCCTTAGCAATATGTTCACCCTTAACACTGACCAAGTGTGTCTGTTCCTGAAGCTGTGTCTTCAGTCCACGTGCTTCACATTCAGAGGGCAGTACTATAGGCAGAGGCATGGGTGTGCTATGAGTTCTCCAGTCTCACCTATAGTGGCCAACTTGTGTTTGGAGGAAGTGGAAAAGAGGGCTCTGATGTCCTATACAGGAACACAACATAGCCATTAGTTCAGATTTGTGGACGACATGTGGGTTAAAATTAAATCTCAGGACATACCACAATTCACCAACCACATTATCTCTGTGGACAACCACATCAAGTTCACCAGGGAGGATGTGAAAAATTACAGGTTAGCCTCCTTAGACTGTAAAATTGCAATTGGTGATGGGGGACAGTTGATTGTTGATGTTTACTGTAAACCAAAACATACTAATCAGTACTTAAGTTTTAACTTTCTGTGATATCTTGAAATTATTTTGTATATTCCTCGATAGTTCTTGTGCTGGAATTACCAGTTGATATAAGTTCTATTTTCAGAAATCATATTATTCTGCCCTCGTCAAAGAGTCCACTTCCTTAACTAGACAGACAGATAACTCCTTCAACACAATGTAGTCAAGGAGTGATGGATCTACTGCGCACCAACACTTTGTTTTGAAGGTATGGAAATGGAGTAAAACTACAATGAAGAAAGAAACTAAAAGAAACAAAGAGCATATTACGCCTTATTAATATGCATTCCTATCAAGTATTACATGCCTCATAAGCCTATCTGATATAGCTACCAAATATAGCTAGCTGAAAGCTGTTAACAGTACAGGTTACATGATGGGCAATTAATAGTGCATGACAAAAACATGGCCTAACCTAGCCAAACATCAACTCAAACATAGGCATCTTATTAAAACTGTACTTATAGACAATGGCAATATAAGTGATTACAAAAGAAGATGGGTGTAGAAGTTTGACTACAGGGCTAATATGGCAAGCGATGATGCCTAATATTAAGTCAAAACAAAATAAGCACCACATATTGGCAGTAGAAGGAACTGAAAGTTGGTTTTTTTTTTCCTAGGACAGAACACTCCCTGCCTGGTATCTGGAAAGATGCCCTCACTAACAATAAAATGCAGAAGATAACTAAGACCTATTCAGTCCCTGGAGAGAGGAGTAGGACAGTCTCTGAGACAGGGTGTCTCTGAGACAAGCCATAGAAAGGTATTGCATGAACTCTCCTTACATGTCTTGATCTCTACTTTCCTAACTCTACCATCTGTGCTGGGGAATGTCTTGACTATGATGCCCATGGGCCATTCATTTCTTTCCACCTGGTTGTCTTTCACTATCACAATATCCCCCCACTGAAGACTGTGTTTTTTGTTTTTTTTTGCGATTTCCTACATCTCTGTAGACTGGGATGGTACTCTGTCCTCCAGTGATGCCAAAGGGTGTTGGCAAGGCTTTGTATTTGCCTCCACTGCTTGCCGTAGAAATTCTTCTGATCAAATCCACATTGGGGAGGATGAAGTGCACTGACCTTCTGTATGAGAAGTGTTGCAGGTGTTAGGGATATGTTGGGAGTCTGGCTCTATGGCTACAGGAAGCAACGGCTGAGCATTCACTATAGCTGAAACCTCCATCATGAATGTGGTCAAGACTTCATGGGTAAGCTTCTGATGGGCCAATCTTCAACAGCATGGAATCCAGGATGCACCTTCTGAGTGCTATCAGTCGCTCCCAACTGCCTCCCATATGTGATGAAAGCGGTGTGTTGAAGACTCATGTACATCCATTGTTGTTCAGACATCCCTGCACTTCCTTTTCGATGCTAGCTGATTGTATGTGCAGCTGTCTGCAGGCCCCCACAAAATTTGTGCCGCAATCGAACCTTATCTGTTTGGCTGGTCCTGTGATAGAGAAGAACTGTCAAGCTCATCAACGTTTATGAAGTGTTCATCAACTCGATGACTTCTATATGTATGGTCCTGGTACATGCAAAAAGCAGCACTCACCATTTGTTAGTTCTCCTCTAGTCCACAATGCAATGACCATCCATGGTCCAAAGATGTCCAAACCTACAAAGGAGAAAGGTTGGTCAGTACTGAGGCGGTCAACAGGTATATCAGAGTCTCTATTTTCCTTCCTCATCTCCGGCATATGATACAGTGACATCATGATGATGCGGGATGAGTAGAGTTGTGGTGTGACTCTATCCAGGAAAGATTAGAGGACTGATATCATCTCTGCCAAGGCTCGCTTGGGAGAAGCGTCCTCCAATCCTGAGGAGGCTATAATTATCAATGTAAGGGCACAGGCTGTAGAGGGTTTTGTTTAGCAGTGGCTTTTTCTTCTGTGTCAAATTCTAATCCCTCTCTGAAGGCATCTTGCTGCAGATTATGGACTACGATGGTTTTCACTTGGTTCAAGTCTTTCTTGGATTAGGGGCTTTGATGGATGTGCCAAACTTTGCAACTGTTATCTTGCTTGAAGGAGTAGGCAACATGCACAAGCCTAGAAACTACACGACTGAGAGATTGCCGGCTTGAGTACCACTCAAAGTGCTTGTGGTCTAATCTGTCATTGGTGACAGTAGTGGCATGACAAATAATCTGAGGGCAGATGTTGACATCAGCACCCGGGTCAACCAAGTCAAAGGAAGTGGGGATAGTTTCAGCTGACTTCAACAAGAATGCTGGTCCTGACAAGAATATGGTGTGAGTCAGGCTGCTTGCTAAGACTGCTCTTGAGGCATGATCAGCTGGGTCCTCTTAGTAGAGACGTACTTCCACTGTTCTTGGCAGGTTGACCTTCTTATGTGTTGCACTCTGTTGTTTACAGACACATAAAATCATCTAGATTCATTGTAAATGTAACCTAGAACCACTCTACTATCAGAATAGAATGTCACAGCATCAAATTTGGTGTCCATCTCATCCCCAATGGCCCCTGCTATTTCCACAGCCAAAATAGCAGTGCACAACTCAAGCCTTGGAACAGTCATCTCAGGATGTGGTGCAAGCATCACATCAAATCAGTTTCCCTGTGTGTGTGGAATGCTCTGGTATGTGTCGCTTCAGCCTTTATGCATGCTTCTAATGCAGCCAGGCTAACTGTGGATCTTCTGGTGCATTTTGATTATTTCAACGACTGGGACGATTTCAATAAGCATGAGCACCCTGATCTTATCTCGTGGCTTTTCCCCCCTGCAGCTGACATCTTGGCTATCGTAGTAGAAGGAGTTCGGCAGGCTGATATCTAACCCACCAAGGCTGCAATCACCGTTGAATACGTCTTTTTACTGTTCTGCCTTTGTCAGAATCCCCTTCCTTAACTAAGATGGATAATGCCTTCAACACACTGTAGTCAATGAATGATGGATTTATTATGCACCACTGCTTCGTTTTGACTCTATGAAAAAGGAGTAAAACTAAAATGAAGAAATAAAATAAAAAATGAGTATAATACTAATTAATATGCATTTACATCATTTATTATATGACCCATAAGCCTATCTGATATTTCTACTTCTTCTTCTGCTTCTTCTTCTTCTTCTGCTGCTGCTGCTTCTTCTGCTGCTGCTCCCCCCCCCCACCCCAATTAGGGGTCGCCCCAGTGGATCACCCATTTCTATCTCTTCCTGCCCTCTGCATCTTCCTCTGTCATGCCAACCACAATCTAATATATATATATATATATATATATATATATATATATATACATATATATATATATATATATATATATATATAGCTAGCTGAAAGTCATTAACAGTACAGGCTACATGTTGGGCAATGAACAGTGCATGACAAGAAATATGGCCTAACCTAGCCATCCACATAAATTATGAAAATCGACACAAATGTAGGCATCTTATTAAAACTGTGGCGGTCTATTCCATTGTCTACCAATATGGAGATCGTCGGTTCGAATGCCCGTGTTACCTCCGACTTGGGTCAGGCGTCCCTACAGACATAACTGGCCATGTCTGCAGGTGGGAAGCCAGATGTGGGTATGTGTCCTGGTCACTGCACTAGTGCATCCTCTGGTTGGTCAGGGCACCTGTTCAGGGGAGAGGGGGAACTGGGGGGAATAGCGTGATCCCCCCATGTGCTACGTCCCCCTGGCAAAACTCCTCACCGTCAGGTGAAAAGAAGCAGCTGGCGACTCCACATGTATCGGAGGAGACATGTGGTACTCTGCAGCTCTCCCTGGATCTGCAGGGGGGCAGCAACCAGGCGACTCGGAAGAGTTGGGTAGTTGGCTATGTACAGTTGGGGGGAAAAAAAGGGGGGGGACTGTAATAATAATATAGCGCTTTTCTAGACACCCAAAGCGTTTCACATTGAAGGGGGTAACTCACTTCAACCACCACCAGTGTGTAGCACCCACCTAGGTGATGCATGGCAGCCATTTTGTGCCAGAACGCTCCACACACATCAACTTGAGGTGGAGAGGGAGGAATCACTGAGCCAAGTAGATTGGGGGATGATTAGGTAGCCAGATGGAGAGAGCCAAGTCGGGAATTTTGCCATGACACCATGGCACCCCCTATTCTTTGAGATAAGTGCCATGGGATCTTTAATGACCACAGTGAGTCAGGACCTCGGTTTAACGTCTCATCCGAAGGACGGCCTCTCCTACAGCACTGTGCCCCCGTCACTGCACTGGGGTGCTGGGATTTTGAGATTTGTTGTTTTTATTAGGACCAGAGGGAAGACTGCCCCATACTGGCACTTCCAGCAGCAACTCATTTTCCTGGGAAGTCTACCATCCAAGTACTAGCCAAGCCCATACCTGCTTAGCTTCCGTCATTTGGCAGAGCCAGGGTACATGTTGGTATGGCTGCCGGATGTATTTACAGTTAATGCTTCGGTAAGTTATTCCAAAAGAAGATGGATTTAGATGTTTTGACTACACAGTTCCACAAAGTCCTTCCTACCAAGGAATGCATTAAAAATGAAGAAATGGCCTCCTACGGAGTTACTACAGCAAGCACTGAGGCCCAATATAAAGTCAGAACAGAAAAAGCAATACCTAGTGGCTGCAGAATGAACTGAAAGGGTTATTTCCATGTCAGAACACATGAATATTGACAGGTGCATGCCACGGTGGTTGGCTCTGTGTCCATTGTTATCATTTCAGTATAAATTAATTAGGTTAAAAAATGATTTAGTATGCTGCAAATACTAACTTTTAATGTTTATTTATAATTCATTTAGGCTAATAAGGCTACCAGGTAGAGTGCACTCAGTGCAATGTGGCCGATTTAGTTAATCTAGACATAATAACGTGCAGATCCCCACCCCCCCCCGCAACCAATCCATTGGTTGAAGAGTAGGTATGATTTCAGTCAACCAAGACTTTCTTTGGTTGACTACAGCCCTATAATTAGCAAAACTACAGGAAAATTCCCTGGACAGGCCATCATTAACTAAGGAGGATAAAAAATTAGTGAACGTTAGAAAACTGTCTGTAGGCATATCCGAACTGAGATTAATTGATCTGAACTCCAGTGACGTAGGTTTATACATGTTTTATGTTTTGTGTTTTCTTTGCCTGTTTATTAATTTAATTTCCCCCCTTGTCTGTGTCCTATTATTTGCTTTTTTTCCTCCCTTTTTCTCCCCAATTGCATTTAGCCAACTACCCCACTCTCCGAGCGGTCCCGGTCGCTGCTCCACCCCCTCTGCCGATCCGGGGAGGGCTGCAGACTACCACATGCCTCCTCCAATGCCTATGGAGTCGCTAGCTGCTTCTTTTCACCTGAAAGGGAGGGGTTTCGCCAGGGGGACGTAGCGTGTGGGAGGATCACGCTATTCCCCCCAATTCCCCCTCCTCCCCGAACAGGTGCCCTGACTGACCAGAGGAGGCTCTAGTGCAGCGACCAGGACACATACCATCATCTGGCTCCCCACCTGCAGACACAGCCAATTGTGTATCTAGGGACGCCCGACCAAGGTGGAGGTAACACGGGGATTCGTACCGGTGATCCCCATGTTGGTAGGCAATGGAATAGAACACGACGCTACCCAGACACCCGTCGTATTATATGCTGCTGCAGTGAGTCAGCTCATAGGGATCATCCTTAAACCTTCATCGAATCCAACCCAGTCACAGAATGTAAGTTGGCTGTGTTTCACTTCACAGCCTCGGGGACAGTATGTTCTGCTAAGCCAATGAAACGCCGTTCTCATCTGTCGGCATCTGTGTTCTTCCTCTGTTACCTAGAACTACAGGGAGCCATGCCAGAGGGGGAGAAGAGGGTCACTTCCATAGGCCACAGAAAAGATGGTCACTGTTGGGCATTGCTACCTTTATGCTTGTGATTCTGTGTGTGTGTGTGTGTGTGTGTGTGTGTGTGTGTGTGTGTGTGTGTGTGTGTGTGTGTGTGTGTGTGTGTGTGTGTGTGCGAGATTGTCAAGAAATGCGTTTGGTTGTGCTTGTGTGTGAGAAGGAAAGAAAGTGAATGTGGAATAAGGTTGTGTGCGTATTTGTGTGTTCATTGTGTGCAAGTGAATAGGCCTATGTCTGTCAGTGTGCAAGTTTGTGTGTGGGTGTGTGGGTGTGTGTGTATCTGACCTACCACCAAGTGACAGGCCAATGAGAACAGCAGCAGGAGAACACTGCCCTCCTACAGAAACATCAACATTGCAGTACAGGTCAGAGGTCATTTGGTGTGTGTGTGTGTGTGTGTGTGTGTGTGTGTGTGTGTGTGTGTGTGTGTGTGTGTGTGTGTGTGTGTGTGACCTACCACCAAGTGACAAGCTGATGAGAACAACAGCAGGAAAACACTGCCCTCCTACAGAAACATCATCATTGCAGTACAGGTCAGAGGTCATTGTGTGTGTGTGTGTGTGTGTTTGTATATGTGTCTTCATGTATGCATGTGAGAATTTTGCTTTTGTAGAAAACAAATAATTGGGTCTGCAGTTGCATGTTTTTGTATTTGGAGAACTGGGCTCAGCATAATTTTGTTGTGTGTCTGTGTGTGTGTGTGTTTGTGGTGGAGGGGAGGATGGGGAGTGGGGGAGGGTGGGGGATTGGAGCAGACTTTGAGAGCCCACTGGGGGACCAAGTGGTAAAAGTCAGGTTTCCACCTGGCATAATAATGACATTTTACAGTGGATGGCAGCACGCTCAGCGCCCCCCTCTGCAGCTGCTGCCGTACTGTATGCAGCTCTGCGTGAATGCTGAATGCCCAAACAGGTTTAGCCTTGTACACTCTCATTTCGTACTGCACGCCTCCTGAATGAGTAAGCAACTTTGGCTCAGTCCCAAAGAGACAGATGAAAAAAAAATCAAGCAAAGACATGACGTGAAAACTACTTAAACGAGGGACATTATCATGTCAATTTACAAATATTTTAGTCTATGCTAGTCTGTCAAGAATAGTTTGCACAATCTATTCAGGAATTTAAGCCTGTTTTTCTGGCTGCTTGCCTGGCTGACTGTCTGCCAATCTTTATTCTAATCAGCTGTGCCTTTTTGTTTGCCTGTCTGTCTCATTGGTAGGCTGGCTGACAGGCTCCCTTTCTTATAAAGCTGACTGTTGACTGGTTTATAGCCTATCTATCAACAGGCTTGGGGGGAAACGGAATACAGTAACGGGCATTATGTAATCAGGACCCCCCCCCCCCAAAAAAGTAAGAAAATAAAAGATGTAATCAGATTCTTCCGCTTCCGGTGTGGGACGAAGACGGCGCAAATTCATGTTTGCAGCAGCCTCACCCAGTACCGTCCATGCAGTGTCTTTGTCCATGTCTAAGTTTGTCTTCATTTGATGGCTTGTAGAGCTGGCGCTGGATCGGCTGGGAGAGCTTGGTCTCGTATTTCTCAGAATAACAATCTAGCTAAAATTGAAGGAGTCCGTGTCTGTCTGTCCTTCGATTTCTCGGCAACCGTTCATCCCATCGACTTCACACTTGGCAGTTGCACTGTGGGTCTGGACTGTCTCATGCTGGTTCATGGAGACACCTATCCCTTAAACTACAGAATCACCCTGTATTAAAATACAGGAAATTATGCGTTCCATATTTGTTCCGTATTCGCCAGGCGGCCCGAAATCCGACAGGCAGCGCCTCCGTATTTCTACCTTCTCCGGTCACCAGTGTGCTGGTTTCAGGGCCATCCACACCAAGAAGGATAACTATAATGATAATGATGCGAGCATCCACACTGATGAACGATAACATTCGATAACATAACAGCTGTGTCAGCGGTTTAGGAAAACAGATATTTGATGGATAAAGTGGATATTGGTGTCCCGTTACTGCTCTACATTCCGCAGAGAAAGAAAATGAAAACCGGTTTACGAAATTCTACAAAGACAAAAGGAGTTATGCGAATCCAACACTCTGTTATGAGAGTTGTCTTTTGAAGACAAATTTTATTCATATTTTTGTAAGAGTCAACATCAATTTGATGGTATTCTGGCAGTTGTCGAAGAGGACATCAGTAAGGACCGAACGAACTTCAGAGACCCCATTAATAGGGTCTTTATAAGCACTTTTTGTCCTATCAAACAGGGGGTGTGTGTTTTTTAACCTCAGTAATGAGCCCCTCCCCAATGTCATCTGCCATGTTGAACGTGATGCCCTGTAAATTCAGATGGATTTTGTTTGGCTGTTTCTATCGTTCATCAGATCGCTCTGAAAGTGATCCCAACTATATCATTCACCACTGTCGTTGTTGTTATAGTTGTGGTGTGCACTCCATCATCCACTTGCATTAGAACTATTTTTATTTATATATTTACAGTTATAGTCATCATTCTTAGTGTGGAAAACCCTTTACCAGAAGTTTCTCTGGGGTACCAGGGGCACATGGCCTAAGAGCCAAAATTGTATATTTATTATTAAATCAAATAATATAATTTTGTTAAGAAATCAAAAAAGAGGGCATTACACACTTGTACAATAGTACATTGTTATATTTATAGAATGTATTTTGTGTGTTGCTGTTTGCCAATAAAGCACTAATCTGAAACATTATGTGGGCTACATGTGTATTTTCTAGTGACATATTACTTGGACAGGTCTACATACTGTAGGCAGATATCAAGCCTACTGTATATTTCCCTTTACACAAACATTTCAAGCCTGGAATATTCTGAAGTAATACCACACTGTGTGTGTATCCAAAGAACCACGGAAATTGTTATATATATTAAAAAAAAAAAAAAACTTTTCCATTGAGGTGGGGTCATGGGACCTGGGTAGGTGGTGGTGGGAGGCGAGATGGGATAGGGTTAAGTGTCCCTTATTTTTCAGAGCTAATGGAGGCAACCCTACTGACAGGCTTCCAGATTTATCTCTGTGGTCCCTTCTTTTACTCTGGCTTGCAGGTAGGTAGACAACATGTCAACAAACCAAATGTGGGAAATTTAGTGTGTTTGTGTGGGACACATGTAGACATAGCCTATACTTCAATATACTAGAATCCATAGGCCTACTGCCTGAATTAATTTTATGATGTTATTTTTGAAGGTTCAGCATGTGGACACCTGATTCGTTGATTAATAAAACACTGTAGGTACTCTTATTTCATGTAGCAGGCCTAAAAGAGAGGGTGGGTGTGGGTGCCTTAATCTAGGTATTAAACTGAAACAGCATTGTATGTTTGCCTTTTTGCCACATGCTTGATGCTTAAAAGCTCAGTGTCCCCATTGTCCTTTCAAAAGTTACATTGCTGTGTCTTACAAAATGTAAAAGTCATGTTATTGATATATTTTCTTTTGTCTTTTTTTCATATTTGGCATTGAGGTAATCCAAAAGTAACAAAAAGTAACCAGATTACATTACTTTAATATTGTGATACTACTGAATACATTTTTCAACAAGTAAATTGTAACTGTAACGGATTACATTTATAAAGTAACTCTCCCAACCCTGTCTATCAAATAAATTAAACTGGCTTAACTGTGTTACCCCCGTGAAGAATCATCTGTAGTGCTGATGTAGGAAACGCATGAACCAGGAAGTTAGTGCTGCAATATACAAAAGTGTAATAGTATAGATATAGGATAAAAGTATGAAGGAAACTTCACCACTAGCTACCACATAATACTGTACAATACTGTGGCAAAGTTTTTATCCATCGATGAAAGGATGGATTGGATGCTTGGGCTAGATATACAGTTTGTATGTCACTTCTCAGGCTCTCTGCCTTCAGCTAACACACAGATCATGCCACCGCTACTAGAGGAAATATCGTGGATAAATATGTGAAAGGAGACATCTTACAATGACTAGAGCTTTAAACAGTACAGTATTCAGGATAGACAGAAGCTGGACGGATGAGGGAAGAGAATAGCTATAATTGAAATGACTAAAATTTGAATGGTAAATAAAGACTAATGGTAAATAATAATGGTGAATAAGAGAAAATAATATTTACTTACTTTTTAGTATGATACTCTTTACCGGTGTTACTTATATTTGTGAGGGTTGAAATGTGTGTGTATATATATATATATAGAGAGAGAGAGAGAGAGAGAGAGAGAGAGAGAGAGAGAGAGAGAGAGAGAGAGAGAGAGAGAGAGAGAGAGAGAGAGAGAGAGAGAGAGAGAGAGAGAGAGAGAGAGAGAGAGAGAGCGAGAGCGAGAGCGAGAGAGTTTATAGTGCTTTAGTACAGTTTATATTGTGTACCACTATAGATAAGATTTATTTGTTATTTGCAATATACATCCATCGGCTTCCTATTATGTGCAAAATACAATAATTGTGCAATAGCTGTGAATGGCAGTTATTATGCAGTAGCTGAACATGTTAACACGCTGCTGCATCTTTTCCTTAATGTAGATTCCTCTAAATGTAGCATCTGCTATATTTTAAAAAATAAAATAAAATTTCTACCAATGCTGTGGATCCACCCTGCTTTTATATATAAATATACATCGCTTTATTCTATTTTATAGGCACCAAGTACTTCTGTTTAGTCTTGTCCTTTATATTTTACAAAATATAAATGATAGGGAATACACAAGTATATTCCCTATAGTTTTTGCTTTATATTCTTGGTATTCTTTGTATTTTGACTTGTGACTTTACAGAACAGAAAATGTATAAAATTGAAAATGACAATGGCCCTCTGTCATTAATAGTTCATACGTACACATTTGTTCTTACACCCATTATAGAGTATAGATCAGGGGTGGATAACCATGTGCCATGGAGAGCCACGTGTCTGCAGGTTTTCATTCCAGCCGGACTCCACACCAGGTGATTTCACTGATTAGCAACCCTTCAATGTGTCAGTGAAATAGCCTGGTGTGGAGTCCGGCTGGAAGGAAAACCTGCATATACATGGCTCTCCATGGCACCAGCGGTTAGCCACCGCTGGTATAGATCATTGATTACTGCAGTCTGTTCTCTTCTCTCTCATGTCTTTCTCTCTGAATAATGTCTCTTTCTGTCTTCTCCCATATATGTGAATGGTGTGATGTGGGTCTCCCCTGTGTGTGCAGGTGTAATCTGCCCTCCTGTCAGGTCTACATGGTGATGGTGGTGATGTGGCTCAAGTCTTAGGCTGTTCCGGTGGCATCTGGACACTGCTTAGCATCCTCCTCATCATATTCTTCATACATCTTATAATTCCATTATAGTTCCGTTATCCTCTTTCAATTGTTGTATTATGTAAATTGTGTACACACAACATCCATTGCACGTTGTCCATCTTCGGAGAGAGATCCCTCCTCTGTTGATCTCACTGAGTTTTCTTCCTATTTCTGCATAATACACTTCATAGATTTAACGTATGGTCTTGAACAGCTCCTGCTCCTACCTGATAGCTTCACCACGGACATCCAACAGGGTTGCGGTTGGGCGGTGGCGTAACAGCCGTTTCAACTCCCTGTGAAGGCCACCGTCTATAACCTACTCCTCAAATTGGTCTCTCAACAAAACATCTGAATTGGGCATACGACCCAGTGCGCTCCCTCTATTAAAAACATGAATGCATTTGAGAATTAAGCGGAAAAAAATGTGCTGAGAAAACGAGAAGACTTGCTTAAAAAAAACGACACCAAATTACTGAGATGCCGATTTACAAGGGGCTCATATTATCAGATGAACTCTGTCTGCTGAAATACGCTAGGTCATTTGCGCTGGAATTTTTACTTTACAAATTACAAGTATGGTCAATTTGCATGCGATTAAGGTCATACATAGACAACCTCCACTATTATTACAAATTACTAGAGGTTCCCAGGTAATACTAGTTCCATGCGAAGACTACGTGGGCTGTATTACTTTAAGTATGAATGAGAAAAATAAAGTGAAATGTTAAATTGAGTTGAAAATGTTTCATTCTTGTATTTAGTCAGAATACGGTTTAATAATTTTGCTTAGAAGACATACAATTAAAGGCTTGATATACAATTTATATAATAACATTTTATAGACCTACACTACCGTTCAAAAGTTTGGGATCACCCAAACAATTTTGTGTTTTCCATGAAAAGTCACACTTATTCACCACCATATGTTGTGAAATGAATAGAAAATAGAGTCAAGACATTGACAAGGTTAGAAATAATGATTTGTATTTGAAATAAGATTTTTTTTACATCAAACTTTGCTTTCGTCAAAGAATCCTCCATTTGCAGCAATTACAGCATTGCAGACCTTTGGCATTCTAGCTGTTAATTTGTTGAGGTAATCTGGAGAAATTGCACCCCATGCTTCCAGAAGCAGCTCCCACAAGTTGGATTGGTTGGATGGGCACTTCTTTGAGCAGATTGAGTTTCTGGAGCATCACATTTGTGGGGTCAATTAAACGCTCAAAATGGCCAGAAAAAGAGAACTTTCATCTGAAACTCGACAGTCTATTCTTGTTCTTAGAAATGAAGGCTATTCCATGCAAGAAATTGCTAAGAAATTGAAGATTTCCTACACCGGTGTGTACTACTCCCTTCAGAGGACAGCACAAACAGGCTCTAACCAGAGTAGAAAAAGAAGTGGGAGGCCGCGTTGCACAACTGAGCAAGAAGATAAGTACATTAGAGTCTCTAGTTTGAGAAACAGACGCCTCACAGGTCCCCAACTGGCATCTTCATTAAATAGTACCTGTTAGAGCCTGTTTGTGCTGACCTCTGAAGGGAGTAGTACACACCGGTGTAGGAAATCTTCAATTTCTTAGCAATTTCTCGCATGGAATAGCCTTCATTTCTAAGAACAAGAATAGACTGTCGAGTTTCAGATGAAAGTTCTCTTTTTCTGGCCATTTTGAGCGTTTAATTGACCCCACAAATGTGATGCTCCAGAAACTCAATCTGCTCAAAGAAGTGCCCATCCAACCAATCCAACTTGTGGGAGCTGCTTCTGGAAGCGTGGGGTGCAATTTCTCCAGATTACCTCAACAAATTAACAGCTAGAATGCCAAAGGTCTGCAATGCTGTAATTGCTGCAAATGGAGGATTCTTTGACGAAAGCAAAGTTTGATGTAAAAAAAATCTTATTTCAAATACAAATCATTATTTCTAACCTTGTCAATGTCTTGACTCTATTTTCTATTCATTTCACAACATATGGTGGTGAATAAGTGTGACTTTTCATGGAAAACACGAAATTGTTTGGGTGATCCCAAACTTTTGAACGGTAGTGTATATACTATTAATAAAACATAATATTCAACAAGCATGCCAAAGCCCCTGAATCAGGGCTCTCCCACCTGACAAATCCTAATTTAACCCCCTGGTCCTATGTCATATTCATTTCCTGTTACCCCCATATCTTCTCTTGTCTCCAATGCTCTCTTTTTTAAAACTCCTTTTTATCATTTTCTGTTTTCAACTCCCAACCCGGTTCCTCATCTCATCCTCTCTCTCTCCTGGACAGCTTTTTAGCAGCACAAAACAAATGATCTCCTTGGCATTTTGGGTGAACTGCATCGTTGAGGTGACCCAGCCGTTGCACGCTGTTCCTCCCCAGGCGAGAAGCTAAATTATAGCAACCTTTGGATCGAGCAAAGAACATCCCAGAGAAAATTGTCTCTTTTAAGGCAAAAGAAAGAAAGAATCTCATTCTAGTGCTGCAGTAACACTGCATGGAGGTACAAGGAAGACTCAGCCTTTGCATTGCAACTAAAATGAGCTTTATAAATAGGGTCTCTCTCTCCTATCCTATCCTATTGTACATAGCATCTCTGTTCCTAGACACCTACCTGGTTTTCTCTTTCAGTTTCTTTCTTATTTTCTGCATCCTCTCCACTATTTCAACTCTTTTTGTCTCATTCTTTCTCCCACTTTCGCCACCTCTATCAGTCTCTCTCATCATATGTTGTCCTTGTTCAGATATGCAAACCACTTCTCATTCTGTTTCTTGGCCTTTTTCGCCTCTTTGGGACTCTAGTTTTGCCTTTTTTATCTGTCTTTCTAAGTCAGCCTCCCTCTGCTTGTTGGCTTCTTTCCTTTCCTCTCTCTAACTTTCTCATTCATACATAATTTCTAATGTACATGTCCTCCTTTCCCTCCAATTTTTCCTTTCTTTACCCATTGTGGAGGTAGGGTGTGGTATGAAAGGAGCATACAGTGGTTATTTCCTGCTGAGCAGTTGTTTCTGCATGTCATCATGAAACCAACTTCTAACCTACTTTCAAGACTTGTGTCCAAAATCTTATACTACCCATGCTACTTATGCTAGATCAGCGCACACGAGGCATTTGACTCCGGTACACAGCAGCTACTAGCACTTGCAGACTCAAGCAAAAAAGAAAAAGAAAACAGAGGAAATAAATGGAACAACAACAGGACATTGGAGACAAGGATGTATGCACAACAGGTATGCCGCTACTATACAGAGTTTTGTTATGGTTGAGTAATCAACAACCTATGCCCATATATGATACCATATTGCTTATATATGGTGACAGCCATGGGCACAAGTCCGTGAATACTGGGATGGCATCCAGCGCTTTACCTGTGCCCCCGTCCATAGGGTTAGTGGCTGTGTCAGGAAGGGCATCTGACGTAACATTTTGCCAAATCGTTATGTGGATTGACAAGATCATACCGGATCGGTCAAAGCCCAGGATAACAATGACCGCCATTGGTGCTGTGCCCTCACAGGATACTGATGGAAGCTATAAAATCCACTGCGGCAACCCCTGAAAAACCGAGAACAAGCCAAAAGAAGAAGCAGATTGCTTACATACTATATTACCCATACACTATATTATATACCATACCACAACTCCATAGCCCATCATGCTTATATACAATAGTATATGCTCCTGCTATTTTATACTATATTTTGTCAAAATGATCGGTTCCAGTCCGTCACATCCAGTTCCCAGCTCACGGTTTGTTTGTCTGTTGCTCTGCTTGCTTTTAAGTTTAATGACTAATATTTTTTGTTAATTCCCCCCCTTTTTCTCCCCAATTGTATCCAGCCAATTACTCCATTCTTCCAAGCCATCCCACTCGCTGCTCCACCCCCTCTGCGGATCCGGGGAGGGCTGCAGACTACCACGTCTCCTCCAATACATGTGGAGTCGCCAGCCACTTGTTTTCACCTGACAGTGAGGAGTTTTGCCAGGGGGACGTAGCGCATGGGAGGATCACACTATTCCCCCAGAACAGGTGACCCGACCGACCAGAGGAGGTGCTAGTAGAGCAATCCCCAAGGTTGGACTACCGCGGGGCTCGAACCCTGGACCTTCTTGCTGTGAGGTGACCATGCTAAACACTGCACCACTGTGCTGTCCCTTGGGACCATTAGATTATTTAATTTTTTGTTTTTGTTTTTTATTTTGATATACTTTTATTAATCCCTGTGAGGAAATTATGCTCTGCATTTAACCCATCCTAGCTGTGTAGCTAGGAGCAGTGGGCAACTGCCGTGAAGCTCTTGCCATGCCTCAGTCAGGGGCACAGACAAGAGTATTAATCCTGACGTGCATGTCTTTTTGATGGTGGGGGAAACAGGAGCACCCAGAGAAAACCCATCACAGACACAGGGAGAACATGCAAACTCCTCACAGAGAATGACCTGGGATGACCCCCAAAGTTGAACAACCCCGGGGTTTGAACCCAGGATCCTTTTTGCTGTGAGGTGACAGCGCTAACCACTGGGCCACCATGCTGCCCAATTGATTTTATGGTTTGCCTCTATTATTATTTTATTGATTTTATTCGGGGCAGCACAGTGGCATAGTGGTTAGCTTGGTGGCCTCACAGCAAGTAGGTCCTGGGTTCAAGCCCCGGGGTAGTACAACGTTGGGGATCATCCCGGGTCGTCCTCTGTGTGGAGTTTGCATGTTCTCCCCGGGTCCGTGTGGGTTTCGTCCGGGTGCTCAGGTTTCCTCCCACAGTCCAAATACATGCAGGTCAGGTGAACCGGCCGTACTAAGTTGTCCCTAGGTGTGTGTGTGTGTGGGGGGGGGGGCTGTGATGGCCTGGTGGCCTGTCTATGGTGTCTCCCTTCCTGCCGCCCAATGACTGCTGGGATAGGCTCCAGCGACTCAGAGCAGGATAAGCGGTTTGGAAAATGGATGGATGGATGGATTTTATTCAGTCATCGGCTCCTGGACTGACTATCACATTGACACGGTTTGGTGGCTAAGCTAACCAAAAAATTATGCCAACTTTGCCCTGTGAGGACAGTGTGTTACTAAAGAAAGCAAATAGAAAGATTGCTGACCTTGAAGAGGATGTTCAACAGCTTTCTGATGAACTCCATAAGACCCCCTTTTGACCAGCTTCATGGATGTGGCTTCTGGGCAGTCCAAACAAATTGCCTCCCTCAGTGCAACCATCCAGGACACAGTTCTGTGGGCACCCTCCCCCCCACTTGTCCATAGCTTTCCTCCTGCTCAACACCTAACCACCAGTCATCCTGAGCCGAAGTGGTGGTCCGCACTGCAGTCGCAAAAGAGGCTCGGATGGGGCTGCATCTGCCCCTCGCAGTGGCATATACAAGCTTGTTGGTCTCTGTTATGGTGGCAGTTGATATATTGCATAAGGCTGTGTTCACATCTGCAAGCAAGCTTCGTGATGGTATTTTGTCTCTGAGTCTTGGAAGTTGACCCCCGGGATTGATTGTCTTTAATGTGGCCATGATTCTCATTTGAACCTCAGTAGCTTCAGCTGTCATGGCTGGTAGGATTGTTTCAGCTAATTGGAGTCGGTCTTCATGTATCTCCTGCCTACCGGGTAGCTCTTCAGGGTGCTGAGTTGTATAGTCATCCTGTTGGAGCCTCTCCATTTCAAGTTGTGACAGTAGCTTCTTTCTACTGATGTTCAAACATTGAGGCACTAGCTGCTTCTGAGTCAGTGTGGAAGTAGGTCTTCTAATGGCCCATATCTCCCACATCTGCTTCATAGAGCCCCTTTCCTGCGGGTCTGCTGTTATAGTAGCATTCCATCAGTTCCAGGTCCTCAACCCTTTTCCATGAATGTCTTGTTCCAGTAGTCCATTTCTCATCAGGTTGTCCTGGTTCCTCAACACCTGACATGACACTACGCATCCCCATACACAGCAAGCTGTAATGCACCGTTTGCTCTAACACCTTTCTGTCACAACCAACATTAACTTTTTCAGCAATTTGAGCTACAGTAGCTCTTCTGTGGAACCAGAGCAGACGGCTTAGCCTTCGCTCCCCACGCATATCAATGAGACTTGGGCACCCATGACAACTGCTGATTGGATGATCAGCCGTTGCCCTTCCTTGGACCACTTTTGGTAGGTATTGACCACTGTATACCGGAGCACCCCACAAGACCTGCCATTTTGGAGATGCTCGGACCCGGTCGTCTAGCCATCATGATTTGGCCCTTGTCAAAGTTGCTCAAATCCTTAGGCTTGCCCATTTTTTTCCTGCTTACAACACATCAACTTCAAAAATAACTGTTCACTTGCTGCCCAATATATCCCACCCTTTAACAGGTGTCATTGTCATGAGATGTTTTTCATTTACCTTGTTGGTGGTTTTAATGTTTTGGCTTATCAGTGTGTGTGTGTGTGTGTGTGTGTGTGTGTGTGTGTGTGTGTGTGTGTGTGTGTGTGTGTGTGCCAGCGTGCGCGAACAATTTTTCAATTATTGTCCAAATAGAGAATCCTAAGAGTGAATTCTAATGGTTGAAAAGTCAACAAAAGAAAATGCAAGTCGGGGTTTCCATTAGATGATTTAAAGTAAATGAAAAAATATTCCACTGTGTGAAGACAACAAGACTGCGAGAGAGAGACTTTCCAATGCATTATGTGACGAAACCAGATGGAATTTTAACACTGCATCAAGAAAAAAAAACCCAAATTATGAAGCACCAAAGGGCTACCAAAAGACCCAAATTAATTTTCCAGCTGAGGTCATTCAGAAGTGTGACATACTATTCAAGTATTTTGCACTCTAAAAGGTCTTTTGGTGTTGGCATGCTGCATTACTATGAGTACGCCATACGCAGTATACACTCTGAGTATGTCTTATGTAGTATGTTAGCATGTGGTCTGGGATGCAGACTGTGTCTGTTTATAGTGGAATGCAAGGACCAGAATCCAGACACGGACACCCGGTACAGCAGTGGCAGAGCTATGAGTGGGACTTGTTAGTGACCGTGACTGTTTGGTTCTGTGGCCTGACGTGTTCCACATAATAAACTGCCACTGGTCCTGAAAGCAAGAGACAATTATCCAGTCATCTCTCCATCTATCATCAACAGAACCCGTTACACCCGTATCCCCCCCCCCCACACACACATATGCAACTTCCAATAAACACAAAAATACACTCTAAACACATACCTCAACTAACACACACCTGTGCTCACATTTGGAGCTGATTAGAGTCATTACAGTGGATTTTCTTGTGCAGTCGAACCTGCCAAATATAGACAATTACCCTCCAGCCGATGACGTCATGATGAGTGTTGTTAAGTAAGCCAATGAAGGCCTTATCGGCCAATGAGAGGGGGACAAAGAGGCAGCTGGGGCCTTGATGACAGGGGAGATACAGGAAGACAAAACCACTTACACACACACACAAACGCACACAAGCATTCACAGACATGATGAAGTTTATCGTAGTGCAATGAGTGAAACAAAGGTCACACACACACACACACACACACACATGCACATAGTTACTTTTACGGACTGGCAAGTACATACACAGACAAACATACACACTCTCTTAGCAATTTACACACACACACACACACACACACACACACACACACAAAACGCTTAAAAATTACTATGCACATACAAGTATACACACAAACACAAACATACATGCCAAACATACACACTAACATGGAGAGACAAGTTTACAAAGAGCACATCAGTTGCTATAGGTGTGCTCAGTGCTCTTCAGCAGCAATGACATTTGAATGTAATCTGCACACGCAATCAATCAATCGATAACATTTGCATGGATTTTAAGATCAATGCACTTCATGTCAGAGCCAGTTAAAAGTTGACCCATTTGAAACAATCTAAATGCAAGAGAAAACAGGTTAAAGATAGACAGCTGTAGATGGCTACAATATGATGATGCTCTCTTTAGGGGCACCGCCTATTTTCTTAGGAATTTAAGATAACCCAAATTAACCGGCATCAGATGTGAAGTTGTAAATTCTTGATTACGGGGATTTCTATCCTTGCTTCAAAGAAACACACAGGCAGCGACTTTCAATAACAGAGACATTTGATAATACCTAAATGTCTACCAACAACAGATTAAATGAGTAAATTAATAAACCGAAGAATACATGAATAAAGGGAAAATCAGAACCATACAGGTAAATTAAATCTTTTTCAAAGGCCAAAACAACAGAGCTTACCACTGTTTGGCAATGGTATAAGAGGGTGTTGTTTTAGAGAAGTTATTATTGTTGTTGTTGTTGTTGTTGTTATAATATGATACAGATCTAACAAAGAGGGTGGGGCGCTATAAAATGATTAGTATCTTTCTAAGGCTGAAAATTAAGATTATTATCTGCCATCAAAGGCAGCAGAGGTGGCGGGAGCCTCGCAGAGATGAAGCGTCGCCGCCGTGGAGGTGATGTGAGCGCGCCACAGATGTCACTGCCTTCATTTGCACCAATTACCGCAGCGGTAAAGGCTGCGCGGTAATTGAACCAAATGAAAGGGAGAGACTGCGAGAGCTTCTTTATTCAGCACTAGCTGCAGTGAGCACCAATAACCAAGTAGGACATATGAGCAGTCTCTCTCTCTCTCTCTCTCTCTAACTTCAACCCTTCCATTGGACATTCAGAGCAACTGCTCCGGCCATCCATTCGGTCCAATAGTCAACCCGATCGCGGCGTTACAAGATGCTTTACCGCCCGGAAGTATTTTCTTCACCAACTCAGTCGCCAGAATAAAATGTTGGCATATTAAGTTTCTGTGAAGCACGGGTGTGTTAAAATCGCGATGTTTCTGAACCAAAATTATTTCGTAATGTAGTGAATTCGGGGAGCAGTCTGGGAGACCGTCGCCGCAGCCGGGACGCGAACTCGTGTTTCTCACACCGCAAGCGACAACGTTAACCAGTCGAGAAGCAACGTGTCTACTTATCCATGCACGTTACACTAACCGTCTCCTTCGGGAAGCAGCATATCCGCTCCCTCGCGCCTCTGCGCGCACGCGCTCGCTCTCGATGACCTCACGGTCTCACCATCCCACTTCTGACACCAATGCAGCGAATTCGGGGGGCAACCACAGGAACTGCCGCGGCCGGGACGCGAACCCGTATCGCCCGCTCCGCGGGAAACATCGTTAACCAGTTGACTAGTCGAGCGGTCAGCGATGTCTCCCACGGTGCGGGGCGATAGGGGTTCGCGTCCCGGCCGCGGCAGTTCCGGGTTCGCGTCCCGTGGTGGTTGCCCCCCGAATCCCTTACAATATCAACATTTCCACTTATGGCCAATGTTGGTGGAGCACGCGTCCACATCACGTGACTTTCAAGTTTTTATCTGCGAACATGAAAAAAAATGGCTGAATTCTCAGTGGAAAATGCAATATTTTAAGATAGTTTTGCCATTAAAAATGCGCTTTGATAACATTTATAGCGAATGTATATGACATTCAGTTTAGTGGTTATCTCGAAGATTCTTCTCGCCAGAGAATCTTCTTTACACCTGCAAAGATGAAAATCCCCAACCTGAAGAAAAGACCGCAGCACCTTTGAGAACGTAACAATGAACTCTCATATACAGTATTATGAGCATAAAAGACATTATTTCAGAGATGGAGTTTGGGAAGGAACCCCCAAACGGGCTAGATCAGACACTACAGGACCTGCTGTCATCCTGTCGCCGGCCGGAGTTATATGCACCGTCGAGTTTTGAAGATTTGAAGACAACTTGGCTGGAGAGATCGAAGAAACTGATAATTCAGACAACGGTAAACAGCATAATCCACCGTTACCATCATGATCATATTGCAGCAAATTCGGGGGGCAGTCTGGGAGACCGTCGCCACAGCCGGGACGCGAACCCATATCTCCCACTCCGCAAGCGACAACGTTAACTAGTCGACTAAAGGGTCCGACCCGGTAGCCAAGGGCCAACGTGTCTACTTATCCATGCACGTTACCATATAATCATATTGATCAAAGTAATGATTATATTATGATTACAGTCATTTTAGCACCAGAACCTCAACTTGAATGAATGAATGAATGAATGATTCCAAACATGTAAATAAGCAGGATATAACATACAAATAAGCCATTTCCAATAATCTGAAGTGATCAACAAATACAAACATCAAACTCAGTGAACAAATCTCTGTATGCATCACATTATTTGTTACATGTTCAAAAGCAGTATAGGATGAAGTATACACTTATTTTTTCCTACCCCTTCTCACCTACTCTTAATTAATACATTCATTATTATAATTAATTGGTTAATTCAGCTGCTATACATTTCAAACTGAATTCCCACTGTACTGTATAGTTCAATGCAAGTTGTGCTGCACAATACAAACTCAGCTACTGTGAACAATAAGAGAAAAAAGAAATCCATCCATTGTCTTAACCACTTACCCTGCTCTCAGGGTTGCGGGGATGCTGGAGCCTGTTCCAGCAGTCATTGGGCGGCAGGCAGGGAGACACCCTGGCCAGGCCGACACCCTGGCCAGGCCGCCGGGCCAACACACACACACACACACACACACACACACACACACACACACACACACACACACACACACACACACACACACACACACACACACACACACACACACACACACACACCGATTCATTCCTAGGGACAATTTAGTACCGCCAATTCACCTAACTTACAGGTCTTTGGACTGTGGGAAGAAACCGGAGCCCCCGGACGAAACCCACGCAGACACGGGGAGAACATGCAAAGTCCACACAGAGGACCCGGGATGAGCCACCAAGGTTGGACTACCCCGGAGCTCGAACCCAGGAACTTCTTGCTGTGAGGCAACTGCGCTAACCACTGCGCCACCGTGTCGCTCAGAAAAAAGAAACATCCATCCAAAAAAAAAACAAAAAACACGAGAGAAAGAAAAGAAAAAAAAGGAAAAACACCCTAATGTCATGTACCAAGAATAAACAGATCTCAATGCTACGTACAACCCCAATATCTAATCGATGTCATAGAAAGAAAAATGAAAAAAAAAGAAAACAAATAAATGTTTAGAGATAACTAAAACTCAGTTAACACAACTCTTCGTCATCCCTATATCGCTTGATAATCACTCCTTTGTACTTCTTGAACTGCGTAATATTTGTACTTTGAGTTCTATGCTCAGACCGTTCCACAATTTTACCCCACAGATTGAAATGCCCATGTTCTTCAAAGTTGGACGAAGACATCATTTCTTGAATTTTAAATTCCCTCTCAAATTATATTCTCCTTCTCTATCTGATAATAGTTTATTATATTACTCAGCAGTAGCTTGTTTCTTCCTTTGAACATTATTTGCGCTGTGTTAAATTCTATTAAATCCCTAAACTTCAAGGCACTTGACTTTAAAAATAGTTTTTGGTGTATACGATATCCTACATTGTTAACTATCCTTATGGCTTTTTTTTATAGTATACATAATGGTTGCAGATTCTGCGGTCTAGTATCACACCGAGAAATTTATTTTCATATACTCGTTCTAGAGCAAAAACTTAAGAACTAGTAAATGTAAAAACATCTGCTTTAGATTATCAGACTGAAAGCTTGGTCTATAACATTGAGACCATCTCCCTTCCCTGTTGTATTGCTCCCAAGCCCTCCTCTCCTAAATGTGTGAATCACAATAATCTAATAATCATTCCTGATTATTGTGGTGGTGGTGAAATGTGCAACGAAGCACCTAATAATCTCCAGAACCAAACCTCTAAAGTTATCAAAAGTTTGACCACGCATCGTCCAAAGTGTAGGTCTTCAAAATTGTCAACTAATAATACAAGGTGTCCAATTCCAATTAATACTTAACCACTTCATCTGGTGGTAGCTCTAAAGTTCTGCCGACTACTGATCACTTCAACAAGATGCTTAAATTTGGTTTCATAAATATCAGATCATTGTCTACCAAAGCATTACTAATAAATGATCTGATCCTTGAACATAGTTTTGATATGATAGGGTTATATGAAACATGGCTGAAAACAAATATTTTCCTTCCCTTAAAGGAAGCTTCCCCACCTGACTATATTTATGCCTGTGTAGCTCAGACAAATAAACAAGGTGAGGGTGTCATCTTAATATTTAAATCTATTTTCAATTCAACTTCTAACCTTAAAACTAAATCCAAATCTTTAGAGGTTCTTATTCTAAGTCCATCTCCCTCAGCCACGAACAGACTCTGCTCAGTCCACATTGTGATACTCTATTGACCTCCTGGCCCTTATTCAGTCTTTCATGAAGCATTTGAATAATTTATCTCAGGTCTTGTTAATCATTCTGATGAGATTCTAATTCTTGGCAACTTCAATATTCATCTGAATAAGGCTGCTGGTCCTCGAAGTAAAGCCTTTCTGGTGCTTGTTGATATTTTTGGTTTCGCTCAGTTTGTTCAAGAGTCGACTCATTGCAGTGGCAACACCCTTGATTTGGTTTCATCTAAAGGGATAGCGGTTTCTGATCTGACTGTCTTGCCAACCACATTTGCTGTGTCACATCATTTTATTATTAAATTTGAAGCATTATTGGCCTGTCCTGCTAATGTCGGCAAAGATGTAATTGCCACTTGCCACATTGGTCCATTCACTGTAGCTGCATTTGTTCAGCAGCTGCCTGAAGTCTTGGCTCCTTTCACTATAGGGACACTGCTGAAAATCTCACTAGTGACTTCAATGTGGCCCTCTCTTGTCTTCTCCATTCAGTTGCACCTCTCACTAGCAGTGTTAGGTGACTAAAGATGTCTACACCTTGCTTTAATGATGAGACACATGCTCTTAAGCGGGCCTGCAGGAGATTGGAACATAAATGGTAAAAATCAAAATTGGAAGTTTTTTTTACTTATCACTTGCATGAGTGTTTATCGAAATATAAGTGTGCTTTATCTACTGTGAAAGCAGCGTATCACCTTCACTTAATCAATATTAATAAACAATCCTAGATTTCTCTTTGACACTGTAGCTAAATTTACTAAAAAATGTTTTAAAAAAAGCCATATAGTTGCTCACTATTCACAGCCCATGAGTTTCTAAACTTTTTCTGTAATAAGGTTGATGAAATCACAAACAAAATTAGTTCTTCAGTTCCAACTACTGCAGATCCTGTCTTACCAAATTCATGTCTTTACAATGAGTCACTGATAGTCCCCGTTCTTATAGCTTTGGAGACGAACCCTCTCGATACTTTGACTAAGCTCTTGACAGCCTCTAAACCAACTACTTGCTTACTTGACCCTTCACCAGCAAATTTTTTTAAAGACCCCTGGCCTTTCCTACCTGGGACATACAATGCTGGACATTGTTACTTTATCACTTACTACTGGCATTGTTCCCAGCAGTTAAGACAGACAGAAACTGCACCTCTAGCCAGGGTCTCTTAATAACTATCGACCAGTCTCTAATCTTCCATTATTTTCTTCTTTTTTTTTAATACTAGAGAGAGTTGTGTATCAAAAACTTTTGATCTATATAGAAGAAAACTATCTATATGACCCTTTTCAATCGACTTTCAGGGCCTGTTATTCCACTGAAACTGCTTTGACCTGAGTGGTAAATGAGCTATTTGCTATGGACTCTGATTCTACCTCTGTGCTTCTACTACTGGACCTCAGGGCAGCCTTTGACACCATTGATCACTGTATAAAATTAGACAATAAATTGTAATTTTGGTGTCTCTGGCCTAGCTCTATCTTGGCTTAAGTCTTATTTTATCTGGAAGAACAGCTGTAATGATATTGCAAGGAAATTCTCTGATGTTGAATATGGCGTACCTCGGGACTCGGTTCTTGGCCCTCTACTTTTCTCTCTTTATATTTCATCTCTTGGCCAAATTATACGCAGTCATAAAATAAATTTGCATTGCTATGCGGATAATACTCAGATGTATATGCCTATAAGGGCTGATGATTATACTCAAATGACAAATTTAGACGCCTGTTTGGCTGCTATGAAAAATTGGTTGTCATTAAATTTCTTCTTTTAAATTAGGATAAAACAGATATTGGTTGTTGGCCCTGCTAGCCACAGACAGCAATTTGATCAAGTAACAGTAAGACTCAACAACTCTTGTGATTTCACAAAATGTGGCAGCCAACAATCTTGGTGTTATTTTTTATTCCAGCCTTTCCTTTGATAAGCACATTGAAGAAATCACAAAGACTGCCTTTTTTCAAATGACGTAACATAGCTAAAATTCAGTCTTTCCTGTCCCTGTCTGATGCAGAGACTCTAATACATGCATTTGTTTCATCCAGACTTGATTATTGTAATGTTTTCAGGTCTGCCACATGCTAGTACTAAACGTTCTCAAATGGTTCAAAATGCTGCAGCTAGAATTCTAACTAAAACTAGAACATTTAACCATATTACACCAATTCTTGCCTCCTTTCATTGGCTTCCTATCTATGTTAGATCAGACTTCCAAGGTCCTTCTGCTGACTTATAAAAACCCAAACGTGCTTGTTCCATCATACCTGTCTGATCTCCTTAAACCATTTTTTTCAATCTCCAGCTCTGCTCTCAAAATACAGGGCTCTTGTGTATACCCAAAGTTAAAAAGAAGTCAGTTGGTAGCAGGGCCTTTTCCTATTGGGCCCCATTCTTGTGGAATAACCATCTTCTGCCATCAGACAACCAAAGTCTATTGAGTCCTTTAAATCCAAACTTTATCAACTCCTCTTTGGAATCTGGCATGGTACCCTCCAGCTTCAAAATGGCTGCAGTCACCCCCATCCTCAAAAAGCAAGGCCTGGACTCAGATGACCTCACTAACTACCAGCTGATCTCCAACCTTCCATTTCTCAGTAAAATCCTAGAAAGAGCAGTTGCTGCTCAACTCCACCAGCATATGTCCAACCATGAGCTCTATGAACCCCTCCAATCTGGCTTCACAGCACACCACAGTATGGAGACTGCCCTTATCAAAATAACCAATGACCTCCTCATTGCTGCTGATTCCGGCCACACCAGTTGCCACACCCTCCTGGACCTCTCTGCAGCCTTCAACATGGTTTCCCACACCATTCTCCTCAACCACTTATCTGAATACCTAAGCCTCATTAGTGTAGCTCTCTCCTGGTTCCAGTCAAATCTCACCAACAGGAAACACTTTGTCACCATCAGAGACTCCAGGTCTCTACTCTAGCCCCCAGTCAACCAAGGCATGCCACAAGGCTCCATGCTTCGACCCCTCCTCTTTACCATCTACATGCTCCCCCATGGTCAGATTATCCACCACCATGGTTTAAGCTTCCATTACTACGCTGATGACAGGCAGCTTTATCTCAGCAATAGACTATCCTCTCAGCTCCCCCCAAAATCCTTTGTAAACTTCCTCCACCAAATAAAAATCTGGATGTCATCAAATCTACTCAAGCTAAATATCAATAACACTGAGCTCATGGTTGTGGCTTCCAAGGCGCTGCTCCGGAAGGTTGGAGATCTTCTCGTCGACGTGGATGGCTGCTCCATCTGCCCATCCCCAGAAGTCCACAACCTTGGTCACTCTGGACTCCAACCTTTCATTCCAGTCACATCAAAACTGTCACCAAATCTGCTTTCTTTCGACTCAAAAACATCTCCAGACTCCAGCCATTACTCTCAGACTCCGTGGCAGAGACTCTCATCCATGCCTTCATCACCTCCCGTCTGGATTATTGCAATGGAGTCCTGTCTGGGGTACCTAGCAAAGCCCTAGACAGGCTGTAGCATATTCAGAATTTAGCTGCTTGGGTGGTCACCGGCTCCAAGCCCTGGCATCCCTCCCACCCTTGTCCACCTTCACTGGCTCCCAGTCAAATCCTGCATTTATTATAAAATCCTCCTCCTCACCTATAAATACCTCCATGTCCATACCCCCCAGTACCTATCAGACCTCCTCAACCCCTATATTCTGTCCCAGAATCTGCAGTCCGCACACATGGGCCTGCTTTCCATCCCCCACACCAGCCTACCCACTTTTAGGGATAGAGCCTTCAGTGTGGCAGCCCCACCCTTTGGAACTCTATTCCAGCAGAGATCCACAATGCTGCATCTTTGGACAATTTCAAAAGACTACTGAAAACCTACCTTTTTACTAAGGCCTATGGTGTGTAGTCTTTTGAGCTTTGTTTATTTTTTTCTACTCTAGTGTAAAGCGTCCTTGGGTTCCTTGACCTGCGCTATACAAAACTAAGATGTTGTTTTGTTTTTTAACTAATCTTTTAGCCTTAACCTACAATTAGTTGCCCTTAAATCGAGTACTCCATGACCTATATCGGTTTCTGTCTCAATGAATTTACCAAGCACTTTTCTGCTGATGAGATTATACTACTGCAACTGTTCTCTTTTCTCTCTCTCTGACTGATGTCTTCTCCTTTCTCTTCTCCTGTGTATGTGAATGGTGTGATATGAGTCTGCCCCGTGTGCTGGTGTAGTCTGTCCTCCTCCCAGGTCTCCATGGTGATGGTAGTCGCCATCACATTCTTTATACGTATATCTTATAAATCCATGTAATTTTGTTATCTTGTTTCGATGTTGTATCCTTCTATCTCAAATGTGTGGTGAATATCTTTTTCTTATCGCTTCTCCTGTGTATGTGAATGGTGTGATGCGAGTCTCACCTTCGTGCATGTGTACTCTGTCCTCCTACCATGTCTACATAGTGATGGTGGTCACATGGCTCAGATCTTAGGCTGTTCTGGTGCCATCTGGACACTGCTTGGCATCCTCCTCATCACATTCTTCACATATCTTAGAATTTCATTATATTTCTGTTATCCTCTTTCAATGCTGTATTCTGTAAACTGTGTTTTATTCTGCACACACAACTTCCATTGCACGTCTGTCCATCTTGGGTGAGACAGCCCTCCTCTGTTGCTCTCCATAATGTTTCTTCCTATTTTTCTCCCTGCTAAAAGGTTTTTTTCAGGAAGCTGTTTCTTATCTGATGCGAGGGTCTAAGGAGAGGATGTTGTACTGCTGTAAAGCTCCCCAAGGCAAATGTGTAATTCGTGATATTGGGCTAAACAAATCAAATTAACTTGACAACGCAGGCCACATGGCAGTCGAGGTGGCCTGGCAATGATGTCCAGCTGTGGCGGTTCTCAGCTGATGCCCCCCTATGGGTTGTATGTAGCATACCCTAGGCAAAACTGCCTGGGTTATTCCTGGCGAAAATCAGATGCTGGAATGAAGTCTTTGTAGCTATTTGGCAAAGGACGGCCTGGAGGTAGGCGAGATAATCTTTGCTACGTTGTTCGTCTGGGCGAAAGTCAAATGTCTCTAACTGGTCCGACTCAGTAGAAATAATCTGAAAATACTTTCATTGGCCGGACGATAAAACTATCAGAAAATTATCACACGCAAGTATTTCTTTTTAGTACAAAATTCTATCAAACTTGGCTTTCTCAACTGCAAAGCGATACAAAAATAAGATTTGTTTCAAAAATGAAATTGACACACATGCACCATGGCGAGGGAAAATGAAAAAATACTAAGTATAAGAGAAGTAGAATATTAAAACTCTACTACAAGCCTAACAGGGAACAGAATCAAGACCTAAAAAAAAGTGTTTGGAAAGGAGAAGAATTTAGAAATGTGCAAGAAAAGGTGACAAGTCTGAAGAGTGACAATTTGTAAGAGTTGTATTAAGAGCCTGGAGACTAGAAACTAAACAAAACGAGTTTTGAATAAAGGCCAACTTGCCTTTTTATGGTCTGCCTGACCAGGACATTTCAGAGGTGGGACAGCCGATTTTTGCACAGGAGTCAGGATTCGCTTCCTCAGTGATATTCATCCCATGGTTTTAGGAGAGAGGATTACTCAGTTTAAACTGTAGGTATGCACACACCCTAAATACCATATGCCCAGCTCAAACCATGGCCAGTCACTAGTGGTTCTAGACCTGGGGACTCGTTCAAAATTATATTCCTGCTTAACTAAACTAGTGAGAGGAGTTCCTGTACTATTTGTAGATGAACAGAAGTTAACTAAAAACTCATTGATCATTTATTCATTCATTATCCAAACCGCTTATCCTTACTCAGGGTCACATGGATGCTGGAGCCTATCCCAGCAGTCATTGAGTGGCAGGAGGGGAGACACCCTGAACAGCCCGCCAGTCCATCACTCAGCCTTCATTGATTTATAATATGATATTATGATATTTTATTCTGTATTCTGTTCATCTCATATAAATATGAGATGAACAGAATACAGAATAACATCAATAAAATAAAGTGAAAATTAAAATAATGTAATAAGATACCAAAATACAGTTAACAGAGTATATTTTGACCAGAAAGCCTTAACTACCTTTGGTTACTAAATGGCAGTATAGTTACATGGCAGGAATGCACTTAAAACCTTGAATTAATATTTCAGTCAATTCAGGTGATCCGGTTGTGTGAGTCAGGTTATTCTTCATGAAATTGGCTGGATGGCTACATGGTTAAACAGTTAATTCACAGTAATAAAGACACATGCAGAGACATGGAGACTTACAATTTATGACTGAAGATAAGTTATTAGCATTTGGCACAGTATAAAGGGTGTGTGTGTGTGTGTGTGTGTGTGTGTGTGTGTGTGTGTGTAAAAAAGTGTGAAATGGATAAAGAGAGATAGAGGGAGCGGGTTTGAGATTTAAATTGATCGACTCACGTCATTGTCCTGTCTCCATTGTAATCTGGAGGTGAGCATTTATGTTTTATAGTGGATATGAGGTTAAATCTTCCTGTGAAAGGTCGTCAGGTGGTAACGTCTTGATGTAAATCTGTTTTCTATATCAAAAGCAGGGTGGTTCCTGGTGAGTTTCCCATCTGCAATAGCTTAGGAAGGTCTCCCGTGTCCTGTGGTGGGCTGCTAATCACGACAAAGACCTAGAGCCTATCGTATGGTTGATGTCAATTTTGCACTCCAGTGTGGGGGCAGAGAGAGAGCGAGAGAGAGAGAGAGAGAGAGAGAGAGAGAGAGAGAGAGAGAGAGAGAGAGAGAGAGAGAGAGAGGGAGACTCTGCTACACAGCAGAAGATCATCATTTAAATATATTAACAAAACTTCTGAAATCCTGCAACACAGGTGAATAACATGGAAAAGTCCCACACGTGCATGCAGGCAAACACACATGCATGTTCTCTCACGTCATAGCGCCAAAAAGTTATTTATCTGATGCGCATGAAAAGAAGTATGAGGTGCCATAGAGGACAAAATTCAGATTTAGCTCACATACATACTGGAACCTCTCACTCGTACTGCTGAAAATTGAATCTTTGAAATATAATGCTGAAAAGCTCTCACAATACGGAAAAGCTATACTGAAAATCAAACCTCTCACATACACGACTGAAAAAAAGTTTTCAAAAGCACAAGAGGTTTTCAGTATTGTATGTGGAATTTTACAGTGCTATATATACACTGACCAGCCAAAACATCGAAACCACCTGCCTAATATTTTGTAAGTCACCCTTGTGCCACCAAAACAACTCTGACCCATCGAGGCAGGGACTCCACAAGACCTCTAAAGATGTCCTCTAGTATCTGGCACCAAGACATTAGCAGCAGATCCATGAAGTTCTGTAAGTTAGGAGGTGGGGCCTCCATGGATCGGACTTGTTTTTCCAGCACATCCCACATATGTTCAATCGGAATGAGATCTGGGGAATTTGGAGGCCAGGGCAACACCTTGAACACTTATATTCCTCAAACCATTCCAGTGTGCACTGTGGCAGGGTGCATTATCCTGCTGAAAGAGCCCACTGCCATCAGGGAATACCGCTGCCATGAAGGGGTATACTTGGTCTACAACAAGGTTTAGGTAGGTGATAAATGTCTGTTATGGCTTAAGAATTAAAGTTACGCATAATTAAGAGTTTGGCTGCTTTGAGTGTCAGGTGGGTCAGGACCTAGTCACAATGCGTATTCATGGCAGTGTGTACATTTAAATAGCCGCGAACTTGTTTTGGGTGTTGTCCGGTTAATAATCTATCCATATGAAAATTTTTTGTTTTTTTTCAGCAAATCTCTGTTATATTGTTCATGTGAAGCAGTCATTTCGAGTTGGTCTTGTCTTAGTGTGCGACAAATTTGAAATGAGCTGCAGTCAACCAGGAAATGCCAGCACAAGACTTGTTAAACGTGTATCGTAGTTGATAATCTATGACCATTATTCTCGACTGCTCCCGTTAGGGGTCGCCACAGTGGATCGTCTGTTCCATTTCCTCCTGTCCTCTGCATCTTCCTCTGTCACACCAGCCACCTGCATGTCCTCCTTCACCACATCCATAAACCTCCTCTTTGACCTTCTTCTTTTCCTCTTCCCTGGCAGCTCCATATTCCGCATCCTTCTTCCAATATACCCAGCATCTCTCCTCCACACATGTCCAAGCCATCTCAATCTTCCCTCTCTTGCTTTGTCTCCAAACCGTCCAACTTGAGCTGTCCCTCTAATATAACCATTCCTAATCCTGTCCTTCTTCATCACTCCCAGTGAAAATCTTTGCATCTTCAACTCTGCCACCTCCAACTGCTATCATACAGTTGATAATCTAGCCATGTAATATTTTTTTTTCAGTGAAACTCTAAATTACAATACTACTGCTAATGTGATGCAGCCATTTTGAGTTGGTCTTGTTGTCTTAGCGTGCGATAAATTTGGAACACAACTTCACACAGTGGAGCCAGTACAGTCAGGTAGCCGACGAGGTTGTGGGCGATCAGTGTCAAGTCAAGTCAATTTTATTTGTACAGCCCAAAATCAATAATTACAAATTTGCCTCAGTGAGCTTAACAGCGACACAACATCCTGTCCTTGTCCTCAGTTTCTCAGTCAAACCAACCCCTTGCTCCTCTAGCTCCAGCCTCTTGTCCAAATATGGTCACATCCGGTTTTAGAAAAACCAAGATGGCGATGGGGTAATGTCAAACTCGAGCCTTCAAAACAATAGTACATAAACCAATGGGTGATGTCATGGTGTCTATATCCATTGTTTTATAGTCTATGATACACACACACACACACACACACACACACACACACACACACACACACACACACACACACACACACACACGGACAAAATCAAAATTTGCTGCCACACACATAGCTTTTGTTAGGGAATAAAGGCAAGCTCACAAACGCATGCACACACATTCATCCAGAGACAAGGGGCAGCCTGATCTGACTGTGGAGAGCGAGTAATTTCCCCATATTCTCATCTGAAGCTTCATGATTATGGCCATCGGTAGAAATGGCAAGTAATGGCACCAATTTCCTGTGAAATGAACTGCATTGTGTGTGTGTGTGTGTGTGTGTGTGTGTGTGTGTGTGTGTGTGTGTGTGTGTGTGTGTGTGTGTGTGTGTGTGTGTTATGTTTGTACATTTGTATGTGTGTGAAAAAGGAAGGAAAAATTATGAGAGACCCTTTAGGCGGTAAATCATACTTGCTCTCTCACAGACACACAATCGTTCTCTCTCACATATACTGACACATGCATGAGCTTGCTCGCATGCGCACGCACACACACAAAAGCAAAAACAAAAGCTGCCACTGTAGTCACTGGGGTCAGCCAGTTGATGTAACAGTTACCCAGGGCAACTATTGGTAGTTTATGGTTGTACAACAGTTTGTTTCAACCAAATAATTTGATTGGACAAGAGACCAGGATAAGTGGTTTGGATAATGGATGAATGGATGGATGGACATTCCATGAGTGCTGATATAGAGTATAACAGCACTGGGACTTTTAATTATACATGTATCACTCCGCTTTACAGATGTTCTAATAACCAATAATTGCATTAACGATCATCATCTATCTTAGATTTAAAAAGAAACTTTGCATTTGAGTTAAATAATGAACGGTCAGAAGTGAGAAGCTGGAAACTATGGAAGATGAAGGTATGGCTAACCACCTCCTCCTTGACAACATCCTCAATGGGGTGATACTAGCCCAACCATACACAAACCCGTCCTCCATGGACAGAGACATCCACACACATTCAACCTCCATGGACAGAGACATTTTCACACTTCCAACCACCACGGACAGAGACATCCCCACCAATCCATTCACACCAGCCAGAGGTCCTGCCATGCTGATGCCAGCCAAGTCCAGCCTCAACAGTGCCGGGAGTGCTCCCCTGGGTCGTGTGAACTCATCCTCAACTATCACGGATCAGGTGGTAAGGTTGGCTGATGTGGCTGCCCTGTTTCCACGCAGAGTTTAAGGTGCATGGTGGTCAGATCTCTGATGCAGGTTCTGACATCTCATATAGTAGTCTGGGTAAACAGATTGATGAGGGATTGTGAGAGGGGTTTAGTGAGACAGAGGTCATAAGAACCATACTTAAGATAACTAAACCTGGTGTATTCAGGGAGATGTTAACCAACAAAGATGACCTCACAGTGGATGGTTTGAAGTGGTTTCTCCGCTCCCACATAAGAGATAAAAATGTTACTGAGTTGTTCCAGGAGTTAAGTAATGCCAGGCAGCAAGACAAAGAGAGCCCACAACAGTTTTTGCACAGAGTTATGGGGTTAAAGCCGCGAGTTCGTTTTGAATCACAACAGCCTAGTGCATGTTTCAGCTATGATGAAAAGCTTGTGCAGGGCACTTTCCTTCACACACTCTACCAGGGGTTAAATGAGAGAAATAGCCATGTCAGGCGTGACCTAAAGCCCTTCATTTCAGACATGCAGGTCAGTGATGGCTTTCTCTTAGACCAGGTCACCAAATCTACCAGTGAAGAAGAAGGGAGGGTAAAACGCCTAGGTAGGCCTAACAGCCAAAACCAGACCAGTGACTGTTAGTGCAGCTCAACATGACAGTAATGAACAGACTGACCAGACTAAACAGACTAAAGTCGACTATGAGTTACAGGCTAACCGTGCTGCTACTCAGGAGCCGACAGCACAACTGTCCGCTTTAACCAAGCACATGGCCCAGATGGCAAAACCCACTGAAAATGTTACGTCCGGAGGCCCAGCCTTAACTATGAAATGTCCCCAGTCACCAGTAACTGAGTCCAAGGGTAGGTGCAATGACTGTGTCCAAAATGGCAATGTGAGTTGTCCCCACTGTTTTATCTATGGTCAGGCAGGACATAGGGCCATTGGCTGTCTGCAGAAGAGGATGTCGGGAAATGGGGGGAGGTCGTTGGAAAGGGGCAGCCAGCGATCTTCAGCAGCAAGAGGCCCCCAGTAAAAGTCAAAACAACTAGTCGAAACACACAATGTCAGCAAACCTCAAGAAAACGTGTAGCCCAACTTATTGGAAAGTGATGTACAGTCTCATGTTCAATCAACGGCATCCCTCTCCAAATGCTGTTGGACTCTGGGGCTCAAGTGACCGTGGTGGGGAGAGTGGCTCAAGAAAACATTGCCTAGTGTCAAAATCCAGCTGCTTGCATCTTTATTTACCAACCAACCCCTTGAAGTATCAGCGGTGAATGGTACAGAGATTCCCTTGGATGGTTGGGCAGAAACCGACCTTCAGATCTGTAGTGTGAATCATGGACATGCGACTATCCAAGTACCAATAGTGATCAGTCGGGGCTGTAACCATCCCCTTCTAGGTAGCAATGTCCTTGCAGAGATTATAAAAGAAAATGCAGGGCAGGGCGATAGGCTGGATGTTACAGCTATACTTACAGAAGCTTTGAGTGTCACTGAGAACACAGTGGAGGCCTTAGTTTCTGTTCTCCAGATAATGGCCCCTGAGGAGACACCACCCCAGTGTAATGTAAGAGAGAGTAAGAAAGATACAACTATTCCCGCAGGCCAAATCAGAGAAGTGAGATGCAAGGTTAGGGGGTGGCACAAGGTTGTTTCAGCCTAGTCCAGAGAATAACTACCCTGAAGGTTTAGAGCCATTTCCAGCTCTAGTAGATGTTCCTTGTGGGTCAGCAAAATGTACTTTAGTCCCCATTCAGAACTCTACTAGGCATGATATATATCTGGCACAGAGAGCAATCTTTGGAACTCTCGAAGAAGTCATTGATGTGAAACCAGTCAAGTGTCCCACTTTGAGTTCTGAGCCCACACCCCTACCCACTGCCCAAACATGCTCAGCTCAGTTGAGTACAGACAAACAGACTAATATGAGCAAAGGGAAAGACAGACACTCAAATGCGCTAACGACAAAAGTGGCATCCACCTGTTGACTTGTCACATCTTGGAGAAGATGAACAGAAGATAGTTAGCCTCATCGCCAGTAGTGGTTGTGGTTGCTATGGTTACCAAGCCTCCCTCCCGGTCTGCCTGCGTTGCAGTCTCGGTTGTTCTTCCTGTTAACCAAATGGCCGCTGCCGCACATTAACATCTGCATTGTGTGATTCATTGATGTCGTCACTCATTACTGGCGTGGTGGCAGCGCTTACCAGACTTACGTCCCGAGGACTGATATTTACCGAACTAATCGCGGTAGCCCTTCCAGGGGAATCACAGGGTAGTTACGTCTACCACCAGGCGCAGCTGGGCTAGCTCAGACACAGTTGTGCTAGCTAAGTGGGCAGCATGGCGACACACAGAGCACCGAAACAGTGGTGTTTAACAAAGACCGAGACGGTAAGCTCTTTTGAGAACTGGCGTCAGAACCTGCTTTATATACTGTCGCTCGACGCCGGGTTTGCCCCCTTCCTGCTCAATGGCATGGAGTGGGAGAAGAAGTCTAAAATGCCCCCTGTCCGGGGAGTCACAGATGACGGTGAAGATATTCCCGCGCCTCGACGTCACAATAAAGAACAGAAGGTAGCCATGTTAGAGCTAATGTTGGGACAGATAGCCAATTATTGTCCTGTAATCTCTCGTCACAGCATAGTTAGGAACTCCACATCTAGTGACAGCATATGGCTGTTATTCGTCTACATTACGGCTTTCAGTGCACCGGGGCTGTGTCTGAACTCCCCAAGTCAAAGCAATCCATCCCTGTCTGGACAAGGAGGTCATGTCCCCTTTGTAAATGTGCTGGCAGGCCTGATAATCACTTCCTCAGCAAATGTTCCTTTCTGCCCCCCCAAGATAAAATGTACATGGCAAAGTCGCGCCAGGTTTTGGGAGAGCAGGTAGAGACTGATGGTGAGGTAGAGGAGTGCATTAGTGGGGAGCCAGTGCCATCTAGGAGTGTGAAACGTGTCAAACAGTCCTCTTACCTCGATGCCTTCCATGGACACTGCCCTGTGTCTCTCACCATTGATAGTGGGGCAACAGGCAACATGATGAGGGCCTCATGTGCGACCAGGCTGGGCGTCACCGTCGCAGGAAGTACATAGTCTGTATTCCAAGCAGATGGCTCGTACCTTTTGAAAGTATTGGGAGAGACACGGACACACTTCCAGAGAGATGGCCATGACCTCTATTTTGAGGGCCTCGTCGTTGAGAATCTCAAATCTGACATCCTGACTGGAATTCCCTTTATGGAAAAGAACGACGTCTCCGTCGCACCAGCCAAACACCCCATCTGCTTGGACGAGGATATATACCGCTACAGCACCCTCCGAACACCGATGGACAGGCATGCCGTACGGCGCGCGCACGTGCTCTGCACTCCGGATAAATCTACTGTGTGGCCAGGGGAGTACATCGAGCTCGAGCTGCCTCCTGAGCTGTGCAATGTGGACAGTGAGCTGACTGTTGAGCCACACGTCGATGTCTCATGTGACCAGTCTGACTCACAGTGGTGGCCTGCCCCAACTTTGCTACGGGGTGTGTCCGGGAAGATCCGTGTCCCAAATCTCACTGGCGAGCTGTGGCTGGTCCAGAAAAGCAACCACCTATGCCGTGTCCGTGCCACATATGTCCCGTCACTCAATGACGCCGCCGTGCCAGCTGATCCCCCCAAACCAGCCCCGACGACCATGTCAGCCTTGTCCTCTGACCTTGTCGCTCTGGACCCGGATAACATCATGCCCGCTGACATCAGAGATGAGTTCCGTGCCCTGCATAGAGAGTTTGATGTAGTGTTTGATCCCCACTTTGAAGGATATAACGGTGCTGTGGGTCTGTTCCAGGCCAGGGTGAACATGGGACCTTTCCTACCTCTGCCCTTCACCAACAGGTCAGCCTGGCTTGCCATACAGGCAGAGTGCTCTGACCTCAGATGGAGTCTCATCGACGACAAGCACAGAGACACTCTCAGGGACGCTGTAACCCACTTATGTGTGGGTCTGTGCCCTCTCGACGGTCCCTTTGCTGTGATCAGGACTGACCCTGCCCCTGGTTTTGCTGCATTGGCAGGGGATGGGGCCCTCGCTATGCATAGACTAGTTGTGGAGGTGGGCAACGCCAAGAATGTCAATAAGAACTCAGTGGCAGAGAAGGCTGTTCAAGAGATTCAGGGGGAGATTCTTCGTCTCGAGCCCAACCGTAGGGCTGTTACTCCCCTGTTACTCTCTGTCGCTATGGCCAACCTGAACAGTCGTGTTATGTTGCGTGGATTGTCTGCCCGTGAAATGCTGCTTCAGCGTGACCACTTCTCCCATAGGCAGTTGCCTGTGATAGACCAGGACCTCATCGTGAAACAACACTCGGAGCGTGTCACCAACCATCCGTACAGCATGAAGTCAAAGGTGCCCTCTGGTCGTGTGGCCGTGCCTCCCGCCATTCGACCTGGTGAACCGGTATGGTGACCGGAATAAGTCAAAGGCCCGTGACAGGTACCTCGTCACGAGCGTGGATGGTTCATGGTGCAATATCCAGAAGTTCACGGGGTCTCAACTCCGTTGCACCTCCTACAGGGTCAGGCTGGGTGACTGCTACAAAGTGGAAGGTCCCTCTATGGCCTCCGAACCCCTCGCGGACGATTTCGCATCTGATGAGGACTTGGACAACCCTGTCCCGCACTGCCCTGACATATCACCAGCCATTGCTGAGCCCCCACCTCCACCTTGCCTGCCTTGTGATAACGATATGAGGCTGGGGGATGAGACTGGGCCTCCCGTCGAGGTCGAGCCTGGGGGGAGCTCCCCTGGCGAGTGTGTGACTGCTCTTGCACCTGATGCTGCACCTCGATGCTTGAAGCGTCGCCGGCACTTGCAGCGGCATTTAGAGGACTTTGAACTTTAGGCCAGTTGTTTGTGTGTACTGGTGATAATGTTTTGTCTTACCTTACAGGTCTAGTTATATAGCCTGAGCTGTGATGTTGCCTGGTGTTCTGTGGTGTTATTGTTGTACTGTGTGTGTGTGTGTGTGGGGGGGGGGGTCTTTCTTTTGGAAAAAAAAGGGGCGACGCCAGTAGTGGTTGTGGTTGCTATGGTTACCAAGCCTCCCTTCCGGTCTGCCTGCGTTGCAGTCTCGGTTGTTCTTCCTGTTAACTAAATGCCCGCTGCCGCACGTTACCATCTGCGTTGTGTGATGCATTGATGTCGTCTCTCATTACTGGCTTATGTTATTCAACGAGTCAGATGTGTTCACCAGAGACGATGCAGATATAGGTTGCATCCCAAACCTGCAACCCAAAATCCACCTAAAAGACGAAACGCCAGCTCAAAAGTCCTACAATGCGATTCCAAAGCCACTGTACAGAGAGATAAAGGAATATGTGCAGAACCTGCTCAACCATGGATGGATCAGAAAATCCACCTCACCGTATTCCTGTCCCGTGGTCTGTGTTAGGAAAAAAGACATGAGCCTATGTCTATGCATTGATTTCCGTGGGCTGAACAGCAAAACAGTCCCTAACTGCCACCCACTCCCACGCATCCATGATCTGCTGGATAACCTTGGAGACTACTCATGGTTTTCAATACTCAACCAAGACAGGGCATACCACCAGGGCTTTGTCGATGAAGCCTCCAGGCATCCGACGGCTTTTAGTATGCCTTAGGGGCTGTATGAGTGGCTCCGCCTCCCCTTCGGCCTGACCAATGCTCCAGCAGCCTTCCAGAGATGTATGGAAGGTGTTCTTGACGGTCTGAGGGACGAGTGCTGCTCCCCATACCTGGATGACGTGCTCTGCTTTTCTAAAACTTTTCATGACCACGTGGAGGATCTGAGAAGAGTGCTGTGTCGCTAACGGGAGCATGGTGTGAAGTTATGCCCAAAGAAACGTGAGTTGTTCAAGCGCCAAGTAAGGTACGTTGGACGCCTGGTGTCAAGAGGAGGTGTTCATGTAGACCCTAAGGACATGGAAGCAGTGCTTCAGTGGAAGAAGGAACGGAAGAACGTGGGAGAAGTCCGCACTCTGCTAGGGTTCTTACACTGCCATCGATCCTTCATTCAAGATTTTTCCAGGATAGCACGGCCGCTGTTTAAGCTTCAAGAGGGCCCCGGACAGTCTAGTGTGTGTGTGTGTATGTGTGTGTGCGCATGCAGATTGATCAGAAAAGCATTGCTTTTCTTTTAAAAATCTTGTCTGCTTTTATTGTAGTGTTCTTTATTTATTTTACTTATTGTCTGTATGTACCGACTTGAGCAAAATGAATTTCCCTTATGGAAAATTGCGTACATACATCTATCTATCTATCTATCTATCTATCTATCTATCTATCTATCTCCTTGAACTAAATGTAAAGTCCTCTTGATCTACTGTCTTGACATCTACTAAGTGGGAATGGAGGAGAGTGGGGGAGTGTGTGTGTGTGTGTGTGTGTGTGTGCGTGCGCGCACACGTGCGTGCTACCTGCACTCAGTGACGGAGCTGCTCTGTCACCTAGACACATTAGAGAAGAGCAAAAAATGAAGATGACACTGTTAGACAAACAACAGCTTATGAACCCATATGCACCTTACATGCTCGTGTTATCCTGTACTTGCCTATATTGTGTATATACTGTATTAATTCATGTGTACATAGTCCATGTAGGTTTGTCTGTTTTTCGTTTTTTTCTTTGGGATGGTGTGTCCTTTTTTTTATGGCAGCGAGAGCCAGAGCACAAGAATTTCATTGTATTCCAACACTTGCTAATAAATTTGAACTTGAACCCCCCCCCTCAATTTCACCTGAAGACGAGCGCATCTTAAAATATTCCACAACACTAAGTCCAGGCAATCTCATCACTGAACAAGGTCTGGTGTGATATTCAGTTGCACTCTGGACGCCGGGGTAAAGAGGGGAATTGGAATTCTCAAACCTGACTCATTCATCCTAAAACGTGACGGGAATGGCACAAAGTATTTCACCGTGACATTCAACAAAGAAACAAAACATCAGAAAGGCCCACTGGAGAGAGACGGAGAAAATCGAAAGGGCGCTGTGTTTGAGGAGCGAGGAAATCCCCTCTGCCCAGTAGCGTCTCTTGAAAAATTCCTGAGCAAAATCCCGCCTGGTGCAAAAGCCCTCTCTCTATCTGCAGCCCCAGGAGGGTAACAGCTGCGACAGACAGCTTCTGATACACCGCCGTTCCCCTGGGAGTAGACCAGCTGTCACAGATGCTACCCAGGATGTGCAAAGAGGCAGGGACACCCACACGTCTCACACCAACCGCAACCTGAGAGCCACTGCCATACACAAGCCGTCTGATGCGGGACTCAAGGCGAGGGAGCTCACGGCAGTGAGGGGGGACGGGTGAGATGCTTTATGTAAACATACAGAGACCACTATGCGAATTCTGATTTATAATGAGTTGTGGAACATAAAAAAAATATAAACAAAAAACTTGTTTGTCTTGCAGGTCTGAAAGTTTGCTATAAAGTCACTGGAGACCATCCATGGAGAGCAGGACATGATGGAGAAACGTACTGTCCCATCAAGCTGTTAACTCGGCAGGATCACACATGCCAACAACGACTGTCAACAGACTCTTGTTTGATGGGCTGCACAATAAATGGAAACAAACAGATAAACAAGCATGATACAAAGTAGCTGGCCTACAGTAACATGTAGACACACACAAAGTAGCAAGCTAGTGTGCGGGAAAAGGTTTAGATCTGGCTTGGCAACAGTCCAGTCCCCGTTCAGTTACGGAACAATGTGTGTTGGTGGGGCTAAATAGATTATTAAATAAATGAACAATTTATAATATGTTGTAGTTGTTATTATTGATAACTAAAAAATGATGGCTGCAGAACTGTTGTATAAAAGCAATATTACACTCGCGAGGTCGTGCCGAGGCCTCGCACCTACGACCGACTCACAGCCGTGCTGATATTCAGTAGAACAGCACTCCCTCTCATGCGATATTGCTTAAATACATTGGATTATACCAATGTTGACTAAAAATGTCGTCTAAAATAGTTAGCAACCCTGGTAGTGTGATTAATGAAGCCACCTCTGGTGTGTGAAAGTGTTGCAATGTCACACTCTGCCCTGCTACTGGCAGCACAATTTTGGACACTTGACACACATTGTGAGAAGTGTGTACACGGCACACGATAAAATATGGACATAATGTCTTTTTGAGACTGTTGATATTCACTCTTGTTGCTTTCATATACTCTTGATGTGTCGTATCAGCTGTTTTAAAGTCATACAGGTGATACATGATGGGGAGGAGCATGATAAACCTCATCCTGACAGTGACATCCACATGCCGGGACATTAAAGAATGACCATTATTCAAATTTGGAAGGTTTGTATTGTAGATTATAGTGCAAAATTAAAACACATGATGTAATGGATTCAATGGATTTATGATATCATGAATAATAAAATTAAGCGAATGACTGCTGTGTATACGTGTGTATCAGCGTTTGCAAAACTGTGGCTCTAGTCCCACTTGATGAACTCCCATGATGCATTAGGCCAAAGAGAATTTGCAGAAAAGAAATACTAAAAAAGAAAGAAAGGAAAAAAAGAGAATACAAGACAAGAACAGGAATTTGCAGGAAGTAGAGCAAGCCCTTTGAGTGTGTGTGTGTGTGTGTGTGGGGGGGGGGGTTCCCATCCAACCCAATGATCTGATTGGCTGACCTTAAATAGTTTCAGTTTTTGCCACCATCTGTAGGCCCTCAAGCTGTTTATCATACATACACACACACACACACACACACACACACACACACACACACACACACGCACACTTGCAAAAAAAGCATCTTTTACTGAGGTGATTGAGGACAAATACCAACAATGACTGTTTCGCTATCTTTTTCTTGCTCACACACGCCTACCAAGATGGAGTAACACAAAATTACACAGACAAATGCACACACACACACACACACACACACACACACACACACACACACACACAGAGTCTTATTTGCCATGCTATAACAGGAATAAGAGCTAGCAGCCATCATATTGGACTGAAGGCTGTAAAATAATAATCATATTTATTAACCTTATCAATATTTCATAACCCCTGTCCACAGGCTAAGACCTCTGTACAAATACACACACACACACACACACACACACACACACATACACACACACACACGTATATATGTGTGTGGTTGTGTGTGTGTGGGGGGGGGTGGAAGACGTCTGATTAACTGAGAGAAAGAGACAGACAGACAGACAGACAAAGCAGTGTCTTTGACAATATTTTTAGTGTCAATGCTTACATTTATTTCACACACACACACACACACACACACACACACACACACACACACACACACACACACACACACACACGTTTTTCTGTGCTACGGAGGACCCTCATTGATTGCATCCCTAGCCCCTCACCCTACCCTTAACCATCAGAACCATATAGATAACCTTAAACCTTATTTTACCCTTGACCCGATTCTAACTCGAATAGTAACCCTTAAATACACCCTTTTGGCATGGAGCAGCCCCCAAACTGTCCTCACAAACTAAGTTCTTATAGCAAACCAAGCACAGCAATATGTTTATGCGCTCGCTCTCTCTCTCTCTCTCTCACTCACACACACACCTTAGGGTGCATCTCTGAACTCGGGAAGTTTCAGCCATCAGATGTGGTGCTCCTCTGCAGTAATATGGCTGAAAACCTTGAACACATGTAAAAAAATATCACAGCACATCAACAAACAGACAAAAACTCAGGTATGCACACACTATCACACAAACCTGTGCGCACGCGCACACACACACACACACACACACACACACACACACACACACACCATTAGCTTGACTGCTCCAGGCGAAGACGAGATGTGCCGTGTATTAATTCATCTCTGTCATGTTCTATGTACAGTCCGATTGAGTTAATGACCCACACACACACACACACACACACACACAGACGCAGTAAAAAATTCAAATAATTCTACATAATGTGAGTATGTATTCTCACAAAGATGCAAATGCAAACCCATTATTGCACACATTTTGTACAATTGCACACTATCCTCGCTAACAGCCACACACGCTGGCTGCATCAATGAGCAGGGAGATGGCGGGAAGGGAGAGAATCAAACGCGGACGTAGAGAAGGTGAGAGAGAAAGAGAAATGGAGGGAGATAATCTGAAGAGATCTTGTCCCCATTACTCGAACGACACCAGAATATCTTTTTCTTTTTACCGGCGGGTCGTCACAGGTCCCTTAATGTACGTGCAAATTATGGCCGCTCTAATTTCATTCACACGTGTTTTTCAAAGCTAATTGGAAATGTATTTGGGAGAACTATATATACAGTGGCCAAACTTGATGCCAGATTTACACACTTTACTTCTAATCTCTAAACTAAAGAGTGGGTCCAGTTTCTACGCAACCGACATTAAATAGTGATTTTCATTTGTAAAACTTGTACATTGTCTGCAACGCACAGTCCATGTAGGTTAAACACAAGTTCTCTTGACTCGAATTTGCACTAGTGTACTGAGAGGAGATACTGATATTCAGGAGGGACCCACGTAACTCAGACTTCACCTCCGCCATTCTTGCTGTAGAGGTTGGAGCGGCCTAACATGCTTTGTGGGAGGATTTAATAACATTACTCAGGAAGTGACAACTAAAAGCAAAGTGTGAAAGGGTCGGAACATCCGCCCGTCTGCTGCAGTGCTGTAAAGTCCGTCCGCGTGGCCTTACAGAGCAGGGAACGAGGTGTAAGGGAGGCAACAGTCTGGCAGAGGTGTAAAAACCAGGTCCAGAAAGTAAAAGTCCAGACCATGTATTTGCTCCACTCAGTGCACTACACCAGCAGATTCTAGTCAACACCGCTCCTCAACTAGGTAGGGAAAACTAGCTAATGGAATCAGCTGGTTTAGCAACATGGTTGGAGCAAATACACGGTTTGGACATTTACTTTCTGGACCTGGTTTTTACACCTCTGGTCAGCAGTCAGTTTCATTGATCGGAGAAGAGCCCGTGGGCAGATTTGCAGATTTACTAAACCCTTAACTGTGATTTTTGAGCTGGAAACTAAATGCTATGACTGTACAGTAATGAAGCACATTAGTGCTCATGTTGATGTTGACATTTCTTACAACATTTATGAAATTAGCATTTTAAGGGTTGAACATGGCTCAACGTGCCATCTACTGTTTGAAATCAGCCCTGAACCTTGCAAGGCCAATGTTGACTTGGAGTTGACCGGTTGGGACTATACGTCGTGAAATAAAAAAAATAAAAAAGATTGTTAACGCCATCTAATCAGAGGTGGGTGACCCACCTCCCCCTTCTGTCCGCGGTGCATCCGCGTTGCTGCAGTCGGGGCGTCTTTGCAGGGCGGGGTCTGACCGCCATGCCGTAAGGTGGGCAGGTGGACGGGACCACGGCGGTGTGCAGTGGCGACTCTGGGTGCCCTTCTCGTCGATCTCTCCAGCTACTCTTACCTCACACATCTACCCCCCCCTTCTCAGCCCCTCACCCATTTTTCAAAATCATGCAGTGGGTTGGAGTTAGGCTCAGACATGCGGGAGAAGTTACACTTTAAAGATGATCTTCTCCTGACCTCAGCCTGATTGTTCATCGCTCTAGTCAACCCCTGCTTCGTGCAGGAGTGAAGGAGTGACACAAGGAGGCAGGACACACCTGTGCCTGTAGTTGTCTATGGCTCCATTTGCTGTGTCTGTTTGTGTGCATACACACACACACACACACACACACACACACACACACACATGCACGCAGGCAAAGTACAATTTTGGTGTTCATTATAGTCTGAAATTGCACCTCTGCCTACGCCCGCTCAGACCACGCCTAAGCGCAGTGCGATGGACTGTTGTTATGCAGCAGTCTGGGCGAGGACACGCGGGACGATGTATCGAAATGTGTTTCATAGCCTATTACCATTTCACCCCACTGAAATAAACCACTGAACCAACAGCAACAACAAACTGAATGCATTGTTTTGAACGAGTTAATTAGAAAAAACAAGGCTATTGAGTTGATGCGAGTCAAAGGCGGTTTGTACTCATCATGATGCACAGCGGCGACGCCGTTTCGAAACTGCAATCTAAATCTTTGCATCATAAACCCTATTTGCACTGGATTAGTTTCACCAAGTAATTTAAGGAATTACCAACAGGGTGCATGATTTTAATTCAGTATAACACCGATATGCTTTTCTGTGTCACAAAAGCAAGCTCTCCGGAGGAAATGATGTTGTATAATTCACCAAACTCAGAGGTCCTTCAGTAACAGCAGTCCAGTTTGAACTGACACCACTGTAAGAGCCTCAAACATGCTTTTTTGTGGTTGTTTATTTTGCACGGGATCGGCTCCTGACCACTTGTTGTGCTTAATGGTCTCTGTACTTTCTTTTTTTTTCAGTATTTGATTCTTTCATGAAACTTGCCACAGTCATCAAATGTATTTTTTACCGAAGGACACTTGCTGCTGCTCAGTTCTTTGAAAGCACGTTCCATAGGCCATGATTGTATGCCAATAAACCAGACTGTCTTTGGTGACGAGCGTTACCTCACACCGAAATTCAGTGGACCATTTCTGTCTTTTTGGCAGCCATGGTCGACACCATGTTTACTCATTTATTCACTTATGACAAACATACAGTGTGCATTGTTTAGAACAATGGTTTAGGATACAAATATCACAATTCAAATATACGACCAGAAGCCATATTTACCTTAAAGGGGCAGTTCACTCCAAAATCAAAAATAGATGGTTTTCCTCTTACCTGCAATGCTATAGTTATCCATCTAGTTTTGGTGTGAGCTGCTGAGTTTTGGAGATATCTGTTAATGTCTGCCTTCTCTCAATTACAGTGGAACTGGTTGGCTCTCGGCTTATGTAATGTCTCTCTCCAGAAATCATGACCTGGTTACTCAAGACAATCCACAGACCTTGTGAGCAGTTTCATGTAGGTGTAGTCTTTAAAAAAAGTTCCTACATTAAACTGCTCACAACAAGGTCTGTGGATTATCTTGGGTAACTGGGTCATGATTTCTACCCAACAAGACCCACAGTCGGTCAACATCTTCCGGCAGTGCAGGAGAACAAACCATGGAAGTCAAGATATCCCCGACGCAATCAATAAATGAGAGACTTGGTAAATTGGATATGCTGGTCGAGCTGCTGGAAGAGCTCCACGACTTGAGGCTGAGTTTGAAGCATCACCTGTTTTGAGCACTTTAAACAAAAGGAGCTAGTCATGACCCGAGGCAAGGATCTTTTGGGTGCAAACTTTAAGAATGATCAATTCCCCAAATGGAGATTTATGAGAGGCGGTGAAAACTAATTCCTATCCGTATGGAATATAGGGTAAGAAAAAAAAACACGGGGGCGTCCGGGTAGCATAGCAGTCCATTCCGTTGCCTACCAACACGGGGATCGCCAGTTCAAATCCCCGTGTTACCTCCGGCTTGGTCGGGCATCCCTGCAAACACAATTGGCCATGTCTGCGGGTGGGAAGCCGGATGTGGGTATGTGGGTATCTCTGCACTAGCGCCTCCTCTGGTCGGTCGGTCGGGGCACCTGTCCGGGGGGGGGAACGGGGGGGAATAGCATGATCCTCCCACGCACTACATCCCTCTGGTGAAACTCCTTCCTGTCAGGTGAAAAGTAGCAGCTGGCGACTTCACATGTATCGGAGGAGGCATGTGGTAGTCTGCAGCCCTCCCCGGATCGGCAGGGGGGGTGGAGCAGAGGTCGGGATGGCTCAGTAGAGTGGGGTAATTGGCCAGATACAAGTGGGGAGAAAAACGGGGGAACCCCCCCCCCCAAAGTTTCGTTAGTTGTGGACAAACTATACATAGACAGGCAAGTTGTACGTATAGAGACTCAGATCACTCCGTGGCTGTTTTAGTTTGACTGCCTTGTCTGTCTGTTTTATCTTTTAGAATGAAATGGTACACTCAGAGCAATTTAATCCAATGCAACCGAACCTATTAATTTTCATTCGCCAAAGGGTTACACTTTACTCATGTGAATGTGAACAGTTTGTTAAATAAGGTGTATGAGGAACTAAATGTTGTCCAGAAGAATAATCTGCATGTGCTTGCTATTACCAAGACTCACCTTGATCAAAACAAATGGACAAATTGATTTGAAAGGATACAATATTATAAGGACGGACAGCACCAGAAGAGGAGGAGTTGCCCTATGTATCATGAGCATTTGCTGTTCAAAGTGCGGGATGATTTGTGTGTGAACGGACTAGAGATCCCGGGGATTCAAATTGACCTTCCACTCCAATAACCAGCGTCAGTTGGATGTGTTTATAGGCCCTCAGAATCAAACATATTATACCTGGATAAAATATGTGAAAGCATCGATCCTGCTCTGGATGAAAGGATTGAATTATTTATGTTTGGAGACTATAACTTTGACTGGAAAAGTAGTCAGTCTGATGGGAACAAAAAAAAGTTTACTCAATTATTTCAAATGGTACAGGGAAAAAAGTTTACTCAATTATTTCAAATGGTACAGGGTAGCACAAGTTCTTCAAGAAACAAATTTGGCCATAGAGCTGATAGTATTATTGATTTGATATTCTTCGAATAAATGCTCAAATGGTAAATCTGCCCCGTTATCATGAACAGATCATAACATGGTTTTCATTAATAAATACACCAAAGTGCCAAAGAAGACCCCCTACAGTGACTTTAAGAGGGAGTTTTAAACATTTTTTAGTTCGAAGACTACAAGAGATATTTGGTCGCTGTTCCATGAGACCTTGTGTACCTTGAGGATAATTTGGATTATGTTGTTCATTGTTTTATGAAATTGTTTACAGATTTTATTGAGCATCATGCTCTTAAAAGTAAAAGTACCCCCCCCCCGTTTTTCTCCCCAGTTGTACCCGGCCAATCACCCAACTCTTCCGAGCTGTCCCGGTCACTGCTGCACCCCCTCTGCCAATCCGGGGAGGGCTGCAGACTACCACATGCCTCCTCTGATACATGTGGAGTCAGCCACTTCTTTTCACCTGACACTGAGGAGTGTTGCCAGGGGGACTTAGCATGTGAGAGGATAATGCTATTCCCCCCAGTTCCCCCTCCCCACTGACAAGGTTCCCCCGACCGACCACAGGAGGCGCTACTACAGTGACCACGACACATACCCACATCCGGCTTCCCACCCGCACACACTGCCAGTTGTGTCTGTAGGGACACCTGACCAAGCCGGAGGTAGCATGGGGATTTGATCCGGCAATCCCCATGTGATAGGCGACGGAATAGACCACCATGCCACCCGGACGCCCCAAAAAGTACAATTAAAGTCAAACTACACCCCCTGGATTGACCAAAAACTGAGAGAATAATGTCTCAAAGGGATGAGGCAAAAGCTGTAGTATCTAGGTCTGGATTAGACTCAGATATTATGCTCTATAGAAAATGCAGAAACTTTGTTGCAAATTTGAATTGTCAGAAAAAGACCCTATACTATAATATAGCTTTCGAGGGATGCAGAAACAATTCAAAACAGATACGGCACATTGTAAATGGTTTGCGTGGTAGGTCAAGTAGTGCAAGTCCTGCCAGTATGGAGGTTGATGGAAAGATTAGAACAAAACCAGTAAACATTGCCAATTACTTGGCTGACTATTTTGAATTAAAGGTAAATGTTCTCAGGTCCAATATGAATAAAGATGCCTCAAACGAACTACTGGTAGGTGAAATAGACAAAAGAATTATGAAAGGGAACTCTCGCAGTTTTATATTACCAGATATATCATTAGATGACAATAAGAATTTTTTTATTTCACTTCCTGATAATAAATCCCCAGGGTATGATCTGATTGATAAATTGTTGAAATCTGCAGCCCCATATATTGCTAGACCTGTAAAGTATCTATTGACCTTTCTTTGCAACAAAGAAAGTTTCTCACAGAATGGAAAAGTGCAAAAATTTGCCCCATCCCTAAAGATACTAAAATAGATTTTACTGGACCCAACAGTCACCCAATTAGCTTACTCTCATCCTTAAGCGAAATCTTGGAGAGAGCAGTAAGTAGTCACATTGGGATTGAAACTAATAACCTTCTAACCCATGCTAAACATGCATATCGTAAAAAGCCTACCGAAATTGCTTTGATGCACATGACGGACGAGTGGCTAAGGGCCCTTGATCAGGGTAAACTTGTGTCTCTGCTTCTTGGAGAGTTAGAAAGAGTAATAATTAGAGTAAGAACCTGAAGCTATGGTACTTAACATATGGTAGTGTTCAAATTAAAGAGGTTACAGAAGTCAGATTGGGACTTAAAATACAAAATAATCTCTCATGGACAACTCATACTACATATCTTTCTGAAAGAGATGAAAATGGCAGGAATGGTTGGAGGAATTGCAGTTTTTATCAAAAGACATTTTCAAGGTAATACCTCATAGTTTAATTAACAGCCACATTATGTATTGCTGTGCTGTGTGGGGCAATGCAACTCAGAGAGATATGAGGAGACAGTAGCTCACACTAAACAAGGCAGCATGGTCTTAAGGTGTGAGCTTGAAAAAAGCAGTGTGTGAACTACATGTTATAACGGGATGGCCCACAGCAGTAGAGTATGTGGGACAACATTCTATTGCACTAATTGCAAAAAAGCTTAAAAAAAAAGGGGCATCCGGGTAGCGTAGCGGTCTATTCGGTTGCTTACCAGCACGGGGATCGCCAGTTCAAATCCACGTGTTACCTCCACCTTGGTCGGGCGTCCCTACAGACACAATTGGCCGTGTCTGCAGGTGGGAAGCCGGATGTGGATACGCATTCTGGTCGCTGCACGAGTGCCTCCTCTGGTCAGTTGGGGTGCCTGTTCAAAGGGGAGGGAGAACTGGGGAACTAGCGTGATCCTCCCATGCGCTAAGTCCCCCTGGTGAAACTCCTCACTGTCAGATGGAAAAAAGCAGCTGGCAACTCCATGTGTATCGGAGGCGGCATGTGCTAGTCTGCTGCCCTCACCGGATCTGCAGAGGGGGTGGAGCAGCGACTGGAATGGCTCGGAAGAGTGGGGTAAGTTGACCAGTTACAATTGGGGAGAAAAAAGGGGAAAAATTCCACACAAAAAAAAAAAGTTTAAAAAGTCACTTAGTATTAAAGGATAAATTTATTTAACATGATAAACATCAAGTTAACATAAGAATAAGAGATAAAAATGATTATGTCCTACCAAAAATAAAAACTGAAATAGGGACATGGCCTTTCATTTTTAGAGTGATTAAATGATGGAATTCATTAATAAGTTACTTAAAAACAGTATGGCAGTTGGATTGTTGACTGCAACATTTTAAGATTTAAATGTAGTTGGCATCACATTGTTGTATTGTATGTAGGTGTGTAGAGCTTTGGTATTATATGTGAACACATGTAGATGAACACATGAATATAAGTAGGTACAATAAAGCATATGTGCCTATGTATGTAGGTCTAGGTAAGCTTAGGTCTTGTGTTCCAGTGTATACAGGTTATACGTATGTGTGCATTTACAGTGCATCCGGAAAGTATTCACACCCCTTCACTTTCCCCACATTTTGTTATGTTACGGCCTTATTCCAAAATGGATTAAATTCCTTTTTTTCTCATCAATCTACATACAGTACCCCATAATGACAAAGCCAAAAAGGTTTGTAGAAATTTTAGCAAATTTATTAAAAATATACTGAAATATTGCTTGTACATAAGTATTCACACCCTTTACTCAGTACTTGGTTGAGGCACCCTTGGCAGCGATTACAGCCTCAAGTCTTCTTGGGTACAAAGCTACAAGCTTGGCACACCTATATTGGGGGTATTTCTCCAATTCTTCTCTGCAGATCCTCTCGAGCTCTGTAAGGTTAGATGGGGAGCGTCGCTGCACAGCTATTTTTAGGTCTTTCCAGAGATGTTCAATGGGGTTCAAGTCTGGGCTCTGGCTGGGCCACTCAAGGACATTCACAGACTTGTCCCGAAGCCACTCCTTCATTGTCTTGGCTGTGTGCTTAGAGCCGTTGTCGTGTTGAAAGGTACACCTTCGCCCCAGTCTGAGGTCCTGAGCAGGTTTACATCAAGGATCTCTCTGTACTTTGCTCCATTCCTCTTTCCCTCGATCCTGACTAGTCTCCCAGTTCCTGCCACTGAAAAACATCCCCACAGCATGATGCTGCCACCTCCATGCTTCACTGTAGGGATGGTATTAGCAAGGTGATGAGAGGTGCCTGGTTTCCTCCAGCCGTGACGTTTGGCATTCAGGCCAAAGAGTTAAATCAGACCAGAGAATCTTGTTTCACATGGTCCGAGAGTCCTTTAGGTGCTTTCTGGCAAACTCCAAGCGGGCTGTCATGTGCCTTTTACGGAGCAGAGGCTTCCGTCTGGCCACTCTACCATAAAGGCCTGATTGGAGGAGTGCTGCAGAGATGGTTGTCCTTCTAGAAGGTTCTCCCATCTCCACAGAGGAACGCTGGAGCTCTGTCAGAGTGACCATCGAGTTCTTGGTCACCTACCTGACCAAGGCCCTTCTCCCACCCGATTGCTCAGTTTGGCTGTGCAGCCAGCTCTAGGAAGAGTCCTGGTGGATCCAAGCTTCTTCCATTTACGAATGATGGAGACCACTCTGCTCTTCGGGACCTTCAAAGCTGTAGAAATTTTTTGTACCCTTCCCCAGATCTGTGCCTCGATACAATCCTGTCTCGGAGGTCCACAGACAATTTCTTTGACTTCATGGCTTGGTTTCTGCTCTGACATGCACTGTCAACAGTGGGACCTTATATAAACAGGTGTGTGCCTTTCCAAATCATGTCCAATCAATTGAATTTACTACGGGTGGACTCCAATCAAGATGTAGAAACATCTCAAGGATGATCAGTGGAAACAGGATGAACCTGAGCTCAATTTTGAGTGTCATAGCAAAGGGTGTGAATACTTATGTACATGCAATATTTCAGTTTTTTATTTTTAATAAATTTCCAAAAAATTCTACAAAACCTTTTTCACTTTGTCATTATGGGGTATTGTGTGCAGATTGATGAGAAAAAAAAAGGAATTTAATCCATTTTGGAATAACAAAATGTGGGGAAAGAGAAGGGGTGTGAATACTTTCCGGATGCACTGTATGTATACGTGTGTTGATAATGAATTATTGTATGTTTAAATGTTTTTAATTTGGACTCATGGAAGATTAGACAATTAGCCAATGATTAGCCAAGAGATCTTAATAAATCAAACCAAATAATAAAGACACATTTGGAATAGAGCTATAGTGGATAGTAGACTACTGTAGGCTCTTGTGCATGATGCGAGATCACTGAAGACAGTTTATAAGTTGTGTCAGCCAGGTTGTTGAATCGTGGTCATCTTGTGTTCTGCTTTGAATTGCGTAATTTTGTTTAGTCACAATCTATATAAATGAGGGATATAATTGGAAGAAAGCTGCAGTAGGGGAAATAATCTACCACCACTGGATGTAGCCAACTGAGGAGGAACGCAGACAAAACCTGTAGCTTTCCTGGGAAAATCTGGATCGTGGCAAGTCTTCTCCTACGAGACAGGAAACCAGGTTTCTTCTCGCATAAATTTTCTCTGGCAGAGCCGTTCTGATGGGTTTCCCTCTTCATCTCTCGCTACAAATGATAACACGCCGCACCACAGCGCAATTAAAGGTATGAGAGGAGGTGATTTGATTGGCCAAGTTAAAGCCTGCCCCAACCCCACCTTTTTATCATGTATTCATCCTAATCCAACCTCTTCATCAACTGCATGACATTGTACCAGGGTTGTTTTTGTGTCTCAGGGCACCAAATTACCAAAGATACATTGGACAGCGAGAGAGAGAGACCCACGAGGGCCTGCACCCTGCCCTCACACCTGCATCCAGCTGTTTTGGTGTGTTTTTATAGATTTATTTCTAGTTTTCCCCTTATCCCACCCGATTCACCCAATGGCATATGGCCGGAACTCTTGTCGAATAACTTCCCTGGCTCACGTTTCCACAGGAAGGAGATAGTCATAACACCAGCTTCCTTCAAACTCGTGTCGGCTGCTCTCGCTATTTTACACGCTGAAGCCTCGCATGGATTGCATCACCTTCAGGCCGTGAAGGAGGCGTAGGGAGAATGCTTTTGGTTGCTTGGCTGCAGGTGCCCAGGTGGGCCAGAGGGGTCGCTGGAGAACGACGAGTCCCCGAACACTACACCGATCTACACCCACTATCCCTTGGGTAAGGGTGGCCTAATGAATGCCTTACCCCGTGGACGCTCTGGCCGTGACCGGTTATGGCGAGTCTGGGATACGAACCTCCCAGCCACATGACGAGCGGACTGCAAGAACGGCGGTCTATTCCACTCGGCCACCAGAGCGGCCCACGCATCCAGCTGTTTATTGAATTGTTACTAGTAAAAGAAAATGTGACTAATCATATTCAAATTAATTATTATAATGTATTGCATTTACATACCAATTTATCTAGACACCCAAAGTGTTTCACAGTGAAGGGGGGAACCTCACCTCAACCACCACTAATGTGTAGCACCCACCTGGGTGATGCACGGCAGCCATTTTGCACCAGAACTTTCACCACACATCAGCTTGAGGTGGAGAGGAGGAATCGTTGAGCCAATTACATGGGGGGGGGGGGTTAGGTGTCCAGATGGAGAGTCAGGTTAGGAATTTTTGCCAGGACACTGGGGGACCCCCCTACTCTTTGCGATAAGTGCCATGAGATCTTTAATGACCACAGTGAATCAGCACCCCAGTTTAATGTCTCATCTGAAGGACGGCATCTCAGTGTCCCCGTCACTGCACTGGGGCGTTGGGATTTTTTTGTTGGCGTTTTTTTTAAAAAATTTTTTATTGGGACCAGAGGAAAGACTGTTCCCTACTGGCCTACCAACACCACTTCCAGCAGAAACTCAGTTGCAGAGCCAGAGTACATCTTGATATAGCTGCCTCCAAATTAGTAGCTAGTGCTTATTTTAATCCCCCCACTATTTGGTAAAAATATGACTGATGTTTAAAAAATATGTACTAGTGTCTAAGTTAATTTTTAGTGACTAGTGCCTTCCAATGAATAAATTATAAAACTGCCCCCATGCTAAATAGCAGTCACAGTAAAGTATCGGTAGCATTACTTGGAGACGCAGAAAAGTTGAATAAGTTCATCTGGACACAATTACTTGGAGCCGCGATTGTGGCTGTGCTTTCAGAGGTAGTCAGCCGTAATATTGCTGTTGGTGCTGGGATTATTAGCGCTTGTGGTGGATGCTTGAAAGAGTCTGTACATGGATGACATTCATTAACGAACCCCTAACCTTGGCAGTGTTAACGCCAGGCCTACATATAAAGTAACACTGAGAACTTCTACCTATGGTCCTAATTAGCAGTCATTCAAATGAGCAGTTTTTCTTCACAAAAAAAACAGTTTTAAACATAAGTGGTTTTCATCTGACAGCAGGAATGTTGAATTAATAACATCGCTACACAGTCATCCAGACTCCTTTGAAAATTTAGCTTTTTAGTGCAGATTTAGGCAGAGTTCATTGATTCCTATTATAAAGCTTGGTATCATAGAGCACATGCAGCCACTCTTATTCAGTGTCAGTGACTTCAAAGTGGAGCCATTGTGTGCCATGGATGTGTGCTACTCACTTCGATGCTAATTTCAGAGTGCTTACTTTGGCTTGTCAAGCTTAATAGCGGCTATTAACCGACAGATGAATCCTTCTATGGTAATTGTGGATTAGTGGAGACAGACAGGCAGTGAGGTGTAGAGAAAGAAAGGAGGCGAGGAAGGGGAAGAGTGGAAAAGAAAGCTCGAAATGGGGGCCATTAGACAGAAAAAGACAGACTGTTGGAGATGGAGACAGGGGAGAGAGAGAGACAGAGAGAGAGCAAAGAATGACAATAAGGAAAGTGAGATTAAAGCAAGGGGAGAAAGAGGTGAATAGAGAAGAGAAGAGATTTAGAGGTGGAAAGAAACATCGAGATGAGGAAAGAGAATGAAAGAGATAAAGACAGTCAAGGAGAGGGAATATATTAAAAATGAGGCGCAAAGAAAAGAGAGAAAGAAGAGCGAGAGACGTTGAGAAAAGAGAGAGAGCGAAGGATGGAGAGATGGATGCAGAGGTTACACGTCACAGAGGATTATCATTAAATTTCACAATTCGCATTCATTTCATGGCTAGAGATGGAGCAATAGGCATTTGTGGATATGAACACTGCACATTAGCATCTAAAAAAAATGCTCTCCTTTCCTGGCGAATGCCTACGAAAGTGTGTGTCACAAAGTCCTAATTATTCGGTGTGTAGTATTATCGCCGAGTTGAGACACGGGTATTTTATGATGAAAGGGGTGTCTAACCAGAAAATCACCAGTTTCTCTATGTTTTTCCAGAAATGCTAGTGAGAAATATATGGAGAAAAGGGAGGGGGCTGTGCTGCAAAATATGTATAAAAAAAAAACAAATTTGGTACCGATACCTTTTGTTCACCCCGATGTTCTCCTATCCCTCGGTTTATTTCTCTTTCTGCCTACCCCCTCCTATTCTCTCCGTCTCTTTCTCTGCATCTTTTTTCATGCTGTCAGGAATTATTTTTGATCAGAGCCAACTGCTTCCAAACATGCAGAGACCTCAGCAAAAAAATATCCTCTGTGTAAGTGTGTGTGTGTGCGCACGCATGTGCACGTGTGTGTGTGCATGTGTGTGTTTTCGAGTGTGTGCCGCTACCTGGACACACTTGCACCGTGCTGGCGCAAGGCCGGCATAGGCGCAAACACAGGCTGAGGGGCAATTTCCTTGCACAATTTCGGGCGCAAGGTAAATTTTCCCCGCCTGCATCCATTTAGTAATTTTGTGGCTCGAGAGGAACCGGCCTGCATCGAGAAAGGTAAGGTGGCACAACCAGATCCATTGGCCCATTACAATTTTGGTGTCCATTTTGGCCTGAAATTGCACCTCGATTCTCTGCTGGCTTAGACCACATCTAAGCACAGATGCAGGTGCAATGAGCTATTTTTGTGCAGAAGTCTGGGTGAGAACTGGCTATTGAATCTGATGTGAATTAATGAGTTTGCACTCATCATGACTCACAGACAATCCAATCTAATGTAGCCGGTCAAAGCTGACGTTTAGGGGCCATGGTAGGGGTAGGTGAGCTGGCCACTTCCGGGTCAGCAATAATGTTTTTACTATATAAGCTCCCTGCGGTCTACCAAGCATTAAGCTGGGAAGGTGTTGCCAGCAGCGGGTTTGTGTCCCCGGTTTCGTTGTGAATGGTGATGATGTCTGTGCTACGATTGATTTTTGTGGTGAGGGAATAGTGAGGGAACCAAGTCTATGGAAACATTACATCCATCCATCCATCCATTATCCAAACCCCTTATCCTGTTCTCAGGGATGCTGGAGTCTATCCCAGCAGTCATTGGGCAGCAGGCGCAGAGACACCCTGGACAGGCTGCCAGGCCATCGCTACTATTATTATTATTATTATTATGCATCACATGACTAGGACGGGACATGAAAAAAGTCAACGGGAATGGGCGGGACCAGGAATTATAATACCAATACGTGAATTTCTATAATCATGCAGTTCTAATATGAAGAAACTCCATTTTCTTTACTGTGAATATAATGCTAGTCATTGTTGTATTTTTGGCTGGACCAGACCAGCGGGCCAGCCCAACAAACACAAATGCCCCTGAGCGACCATATTTAGAGTGACTGAGTTGAACAAGTTACACGATAGGGCCACTGGATCAGGTGACAAACAATGAATTTCCCTATTGGCCGTTGCTCTTTCAAAATGAATCAGCATAGCAGTTCAAGCTCATTCCACATTTATCCCATCACTACATTACAAACAAATCTTACTTCCTTGATATAACACCTTCAAGGTGGCATTGTCAGACATCACTATCATAAGAGTACTCATTGCCACACTCCGGTTACACTAACTTGAATAGTGAATGTCTGTCTGGTCCAATAGTATATACGTATCTAGGAGTACATAACCTTGACTACCGTGCCCCTTTATAGTCTCTGGAAGCTACTGTGCAAGATGTGTGAAGGCCTTTTTTAAGTTATGTCAGCCAGGCTGTTGAATCTTGTTCTACTTGCATGCTGCCTCAAATTACATGTATTTTGCTTTGTCACAGTCTATAGGAATGGAGTATATCAGGGGAAGAAGGCAGAATTTACTGCAGCCAGACATCATACATCCAGTTAACCAGGGGAATGTGACAATGAAGGAAGAAAAATTACAATATGCTGCACCACAGCACATTTAAAGGGAATAAGAGGCGCTGATTTGACTTGCCATGTCAAAGCCTGCCCCAACTCCGCCTGTTTATAATGTATTCATCCTAATTCAAGCTCTTTATCAGCGGCACTGCGCTGTGCCAGGGTTACTCTTGCATCTCTGGTCGCCAGAATGCCATAAATATGTTGGATACGCCCTGTGTGCACCAGCGCCTTGCGCTCATGCCTGAGTCTGTGCTTGTGCCCAATTTCACATAAACAGAGCCCATAGGGGAGTGTATGCAGATACCTGTGTGTACTTGTGAGTATGGATATGCATGTTGGTATCACGGTATGTATTTTTTTTATAAGAGTGTGCATGACACTTTCAGTATGCTTTTGAGATTTGCTTTGTAATTCAGTACAACGACACACAAGACGCACACACCGAGGTACACTATCTACACGCATGTACAGTAGCTACGTACATGCACACATTGTGATCTCTGGCGTTTCTATAAACAGTACGAGTGATAAAATCTACGTTGCCCAGCATGAAAACACAACAATTGAGAGTTAAAGAGGGAAACGTCAAAAAGTGTCAGTGTGAAAGTGAGAGAAGAGAGAGAGAGAGAGAATGAAAGAGGCAAAGAGGAAGCAAGGTGGAAGGAGGGGAAAATCTGGACAGTTGCAGCTGCACAGACAATCCTAGACAGGAAAGCACACACTTTCTAACACACATCTCTCACACAAACATGCATAGACACGTGCACACCAAGCACGTGCACGCTAAACACACACCAGCGGAGGAACGGTGACGATCACAGAGAGAAGCAAACATCACAGAGCTTGTTATTGCGCCAAAGAGCATTTTTTCTCTAACGACTGTGAGAACAGCAGACAAAGTGGTTCAGAGCCCCCTCAAGTGCAGCTAGAGAGACATGCTGCTCAACACACCAACACTTTAGAGAGAATTTTACATCAGATAAACCTAATTTGATGCTCTGTTCTCATTTCCAAAAGACGACTTATTCTCATTAGACTGGATATGAGAGCGGAGAGCATGAAAACCAGAAGAAGAAGAAGAAAAACGACTTCTTTTCTCTGAGGAAGCCTGTTTTCGGCAACTTTACGAGCGATCACATTTGAGAGAATAATGAGCAGACTGACAAACAGATGAAAAGCTGATCGACAGAACCCTCTCCATAGCTGGCCCCTCCCTCTGGAACCCCCTCCTCAAATACATGACAGACTGCACCAATCTGTCCACGTCGTTAATCAATACTCACCTCTTGGGAATTACTTTTAATGTGATTAATGTTGTGTTTGCTTTTGGTGTGTTGTTTTTGGTTATTTTTACATATTTAGAGTTTTGCTTTTTTTTATTTTGAAAAGCACCGTATGGAAAAACTATTATCATTATTAATTATTATCATTATGAATAGACGCAGACAGACAGACAGAAAGATACATACATGTATGCATGTATGTATGTATGTATGTATAAATCTTCTCCTGGATCACCACCTTGCCATGGTGGAGAAGCTTGCGTGTACTAATGATCCCAAGAGCGATGCCATCTGGAGCTTGGCTCCTGGTAGGGTCACCCAAGGCAGCTAGGTTAAGGGGGAGGTTCCAGATGAACAAAGACCTCAACGGTGGAACTGGCAGAAGATGTCTCCAGGTCACAATGGCAGCGAAGGCGGATGAAGGCTACAACAGAGGGTGGTCCCCAATCGTCTTGGTTCTCCATGCCACTGGGCTCTGGCCACCCCCTGCCAAGGACCGTGTGATGGTTGCAGGCGCATCAACCGCTCCACATAAAAAGCTGTCACGCACAGGCGTCCTCCCATTATGCAGCTCCAGGCTTGGCCTCTATGTCCACCTGAGGACAGTCATACTCGACCCCAAGTGACCGCCAATGATGATGAGGTGTGTATGTATACATGTTAGTACACACATACACAGAATATCAGGCTTGTAGTCACAGATGGGTTCACATCTTTTCATTTTGCATTGAGCAAGGCTGAATGAGTGAATAAAGTTATGACAATTATACCAGTTGGGACTCTGGTATTTCTGAGCTCCTTCTCCCTGTTACACATTTCCTCTGGCTATTTTTGTTTTCCTCCCTTTTCGGTTTTCTCTCCTGTCTACCTCTAACCCACACAGGTGCTCCTGACATCGCTCTACAGTACATGAGCAGGCCCGGGGCAATGACGAGAGAGAGACTTCTGCCCACACTCGCAGCAGTCTTTTTGCTCCTCATTTGGCCCCCGTCATTGTCCCACAACAGATTAATGGTGACAGACTTGTAAGGGAGAAGTAAGTCCCATTGAGAAAGTGTAATACCTTGTATTAGGTGCTGAACACTTGTTGTGATGGTGGCTGTGGAATGGGAGCTTCACTGATGACAGAGGACAGCTAACTGAATGATTTCGATTCCCTCATTGTGCCATCCCCACCCAAGCCTGATGATCCCATAACAGTTTTTATCCCACTGAAATCATTGCCTTTTAAAAGCCTTGCATTAAATTGCCAATATGTGGAGAGGCAAAAAACAAAAACAAAACTACCATGGTTGCTGCAACCTCAGAATGGGCAGGAGAGAAGGAAGTAACAGTAAAGACTGGTTGATGGTAAACAATGAGTGAAAATATTCAAATGTGAATAAAATAATGATTTCTTACAGGATGAAAGGAAGCTTGCATCAACTAGGTATTAGGATGACCAAGGACAATACATACGATAAACTCAGTGCTGCCTGCCTGAAACTGTAGAAATCTAATGAAAATAATATCAAGTGCAGTACAATTCTAATACCCCAGTCTAAGCAAAAAACAGAAAAAAGATGGTGACTTAAATAAAAAAGGACATCTCAGCTGTGCTATAAAGGATAATAAAAAAACAAACGTGAAAAATAATGCCACATACTAAAGCCCTTACAGGTAATTGACGGCAGAGACGAAACACCACAGAGGTATTGTTGTTCTATGTGTTGCCTTGCGGCCATCTGATGAGGAACGCGGCCTTTGGGCAGTGCCAGACCAACTGATGGCCGACTGTCTGCTAATGCTGCCACTTCACAAAACAGTCATAGCCAAAGGTGGCTTTTTTGTCATGGAATGGACAGATCTGCAGAATCAGAGACAGAGAGACAGGGAGAGAGAGAGAGAAACACCACACCATGCATTCCCAATACATTGAGATGTATCAAGAAGGGTGTGTCAAACAATAATTGTGCAATTGTAGACATGGCATTATAGTGCAATTGAATTACAGCCACCACAAACCACATCAGACAACAAGCTACAACAGGGCACTGCAGTGGATGGACTTTTATCATTTGTCCCTTTAATGCATGCAGGTATGGGACCAGGGACTATTGGGACCCGTGGCTTTGCCTTCAGTTCAGGACTTTCATGTTATAGATCCACTTTGAGCCATTTGGTAATTTAAAAGTTCACAAGAAAGTACCCTGTACCATTAGATTTATGCAGGTCTTATGACAAACATGAATTCCACTAAAAACCTAAGTGTTTCAACGGGTGAACCCGGAAAGGCATCACTCTCAACCTCTTCATCACCTCACAAGAGCAGCTTCACGTCGTAGTGATGGATTTGTATGCCATCATCTGAACAGCTAAAGTCAAGTATTGTTTCGAGTATGAATTTTACACTGTCAAAGCGAATGAATTAATAATAAAGTGTTTAAACGTTTATAAAGTTGAAGCTAAAGAATAAAAAGCTAAGGCTGTCACCATATTATGCTGGGTACAGACAGACAAAGTATTTTAGTGCCTTCAAAATGCTACATTTAGCTGTGCCAAGCCATGTCAAGGTAACTGAGTGTGTGCGTACACATATAGATAGATAGAAAATTTACTTGACTCACTGGATTATTTTGCTCCTTATTTGTTGAGCATTTTCCCTACCGTTGAGTGTTTCTTTTAACAAAGTTTTATATATAGATAGATAGTAGTGAATTAGGGGGGGGGGGCAGCCCGGGAACCGCCACAGCCGGGACGCGAACCCGTATCTCCTGCACCACAGGAGACAACGTTAACCAGTCGACTAAAGGGCCCGACCCGTTAGCCAAGGGCTAACGTGTCTAAATATCCGTCTACGTTACACTACCCCCCCCTCTTTTCGAGAAGCGCGTCCCCGCGCTTCAGCATATCATCTCCCTCACGTCTCTGGGCGCACGCGCTTCTGATGGCCTCACAGTCTCACCATCCCACTTCTGACACCAATGTAGCGAATTCAGGGGGGCAGTCCGCGAACCCCTATCTCCTGCACCGCAAGCGACTACGTTAACCAGTTGACTAAAGCGTCCAACCCGTTAGCCAAGGGCTAACGCGTCTACTTATTCGTGTATGTTACACTACCCCCCTCCTTCAGGAAACGCTTCCGATGGCCTCACGGTCCTTCACGATCTCACCATCCCACTTCTGGCACCAATATAGCCAATTCGGGGGGCAGCTCGGCCGGACCGTCACAGCCGGACCGCGAATTCGTGTATTCCGCACCGCGGGCGACAACGTTAACCATTCGACTAAAGGGTGCGACCCCTTAGCCAAAGGCTAAGGTGTCTACTTATTCGTGTACGTTACAATATAGAGCAACGACACTATATACCTTGTTATAGCAACAACCCTATGGCGAAGTATAAGAATGGCCGGACGCCAAAAAACTCTCACTCTCTTTCTCTCACACAGGACTATTTCGCTCTGTACACATCAGCACATGCCATTTTAACAAGAACAACATATGCAAGGATGACGGCATGATATGTTACATGATAGAACAGAATGCAGAATCGTGTAGCCTACATTGTCAGAAAAGGGCTCACCTAAGGATGCCCAACAAAACGTGTCCCAACTGAAACGACTGCCAATAAATACTGCAACTGTTGTCATCACAGCTGTTTTGCAACACATTGGGTCAAGCATGTCTCGAACAAAACAATTTGGTAAGCACAGCAAAAACAACGGTCATTATACAAGAGACAAGCAATATGTAAACAGGAAAGTTAGACGTGTCTGGTGGTCTTTTAAGAGGTCTATAGGTTTGGGCCTACCTTATTTGAAGAAAAGCTCACACCGACGACCTTTCTGGGATGCTGTTCTGGGATAAAGTCCGGTGATTTTTGGACCAGTCCCGCTCAACAGACAGCATAGTCAGGGCGTTCAACCTATCCTGTCCCTTAGTACTTTAGCGAATTCGGGAGGCAACCACAGGAACTGCCGCGTCCGGGACGCGAACCCTTATCGCCCGCACCGCGGGAGACATCGCTAACCGCTCGACTAAAGCGTCAGACCCGTCAGCCAGCGGCCAACGTGTCTACTTATCCATGCACGTTACAGTGCTTAGGAGGAATGATTTGATCCTCTTGAGTGTACTGAAACACGTCTCTGACTCTGCTATGTCATGGGGGTTGTGATGGGTATTTGTGTTCATTTCAATGTTTCAGAAAAAGTGCTCTGAAGATTGTTCTCAGATTGTTGCCTGAGCTCAATCACGCACTGGCTTACACAACCACAAATGGTGCCTGCGATATTTCATCAGCCAACTGTTGTCCATAAACAGCCAACACACAATTAAGCAACTCACTTTGGCTGGTCTTACACGTGCACTTGGCAACCTGTGTGTTTGACAGGTGATCGGCTATCCAAAAAAGAGAACTGGTCAACGAGGTCCAGAAACACGCCCCGCTGGAGTGAACTCGGAGATTCGCCGGACCCCCGCAGAGCTAGCTCGTGTGCCCCACAAAATGTAATAACACAATCCGTGATCGTTAATACCTGTTTTTCTTTACCAGCTCGTCGTGTCTCTGTATAGAAATGCGGTGGCCCTCATCCGGCTCATCCTCATTAAGCAGCTGCTAATCATTAGCAGCTGCTGCTTCTGCTAATGATTAGCAGCTGATAAGTGTGCGACGCACGAAACAAGCTTGTACTGCTATGTATTAGAAAAAAATTCCTTGCATCTATACTGATAGTCCGCTCCTCGTTTGTTGAGCACTTTTATTAACACCATTGACGGTTTCAAAAGAAAAAACTCTATATATCGATCATGCCAATGGCTTGTTTGCAGTCACGTGATTCTGGTGACGCGCGAGATTCAGATGGAGGACAGGAAGTGAAAAGCAGAATGAACGAGATGGAGCTAGTTTAGCCCGAACTGTGCTCGTTTAGACGATATTATGAGAGAAAGGTAGCAACAGAAAGTAAGATATGTTGGACATGATCCTTGTTATGAAGAGTGACTTTTTTTTGACGAAGCGGTCACTGCACACGCGCACGTTGTCCAACTCCGCTCCTCCCGACCGCAGACGACGGTTCGTAAACCATTTTTCCGGCGTTGTCGGTCAATTTTTTTTGTATCCCCCCCCCCATGAACAACAACTTTTGGTACTCAATAAAAACTCCTTGCGGTTTCTCAGTTAATAACGCCAAACAGGCATTTTGGAAGTTTGTGATAGTGCTTCCTATGTAGAGAATCACTTCCTGCCCTCATCTGTAGTTCGTGACGTCATATGCAAACAACCTATAAATACTACGTTGCCCTGCGTCACGCCCCTAGTTACGGAGGACAGCAACCAATGAGAGGATAGAAAACGTTTTGAAAATTACGACCAATGGGGTAGGTAGTTACGATGTACAGCAAGCAATGGGGGGGGGGTGGAGGGGTAGAAAACATTACAACCAATGGAATAGGGGTTGCGGCTTGCTTTGAAAAAGCATAGATTTAAAGGGCCGGGGCACTGTTGAATTGACATGTTGACATTTGACATTTATATTTGTATATTTTAACTGTCTGCCCTTCCAGCTGTGCCCCAGCACCACTCCACTTTAATACGTGAAGTGCCCCATTTGATGTTATCTTGTTATATTTTAAATGTATGCTATTTCATCAGTGCCCCGGCCCTTTAAATTCTTGCTTTTTCAAAACAAGCCCCAACCCCTACCCTATTGGTTGTAATATTTCTACCCCCCCCCCCCATTGCTTGCTGTGCATCGTAACTACCTACCCCATTGATTGTAATTTTTCAAATGTTTTCTGTCTTCTCATTGGTTGCTGTCCACTATAATAGGGCGTGACGCAGGGCAACGTAGTATTTACTGACTGTGTGTTTTTTCTTTGTTGTTTATTCACATTGGCAGCTGATGAGTGTGTGACATGCAGAACAAGCTTGTCCTGAAATGTATTAAAGTTTTGTTTTTTTCCTACTTCATTTCTTGAACACTTTTATAAACACCATTGATGGTTTCCGGAATAAAACGATATATATATATACACTACCGTTCAAAAGTTTGGGATCACATTGAAATGTCCATATTTTTGAAGGAAAAGCACTGTACTTTTCAATGAAGATAACTTTAAACTAGTCTTAACTTTAAAGAAATACACTCTATACATTGCTAATGTGGTAAATGACTATTCTAGCTGCAAATGTCTGGTTTTTGGTGCAATATCTACATAGGTGTATAGAGGCCCATTTCAAGCAACTATCACTCCAGTGTTCTAATGGTACAATGTGTTAGCTCATTGGCTCAGAAGGCTAATTGATGATTAGAAAACCCTTGTGCAATCATGTTCACACATCTGAAAACAGTTTAGCTCGTTACAGAAGCTACAAAACTGACCTTCCTTTGAGCAGATTGAGTTTCTGGAGCATCACATTTGTGGGGTCAATTAAACGCTCAAAATGGCCAGAAAAAGAGAACTTTCATCTGAAACTCGACAGTCTATTCTTGTTCTTAGAAATGAAGGCTATTCCATGCGAGAAATTGCTAAGAAATTGAAGATTTCCTACACCGGTGTGTACTACTCCCTTCAGAGGACAGCACAAACAGGCTCTAACCAGAGTAGAAAAAGAAGTGGGAGGCCGCGTTGCACAACTGAGCAAGAAGATAAGTACATTAGAGTCTCTAGTTTGAGAAACAGACGCCTCACAGGTCCCCAACTGGCATCTTCATTAAATAGTACCCGCAAAACACCAGTGTCAACATCTACAGTGAAGAGGCGGCTGCGGGATTCTGGGCTTATGGGCAGAGTGGCAAAGAAAAAGCCATATCTGAGACTGACCAATAAAAAAAAAAGATTAAGATGGGCAAAAGAACACAGACATTGGACAGAGGAAGACTGGAAAAAAGTGTTGTGGACGGATGAATCCAAGTTTGAGGTGTTTGGATCACAAAGAAGAACGTTTGTGAGACGCAGAACAAATGAAAAGATGCTGGAAGAATGCCTGACGCCATCTGTTAAGCATGGTGGAGGTAATGTGATGGTCTGGGGTTGCTTTGGTGCTGGTAAGGTGGGAGATTTGTACAGGGTAAAAGGGATTCTGAATAAGGAAGGCTATCACTCCATTTTGCAACGCCATGCCATACCCAGTGGACAGCGCTTGATTGGAGCCCATTTCATCCTACAACAGGACAATGACCCTAAACACACCTCCAAATTGTGCAAGAACTATTTAGAGTAGAAGCAGGCAGCTGGTATTCTATCGGTAATGGAGTGGCCAGCGCAGTCACCAGATCTGAACCCCATTGAGCTGTTGTGGGAGCAGCTTGACCGTATGGTACGCAAGAAGTGCCCATCCAACCAATCCAACTTGTGGGAGCTGCTTCTGGAAGCGTGGGGTGCAATTTCTCCAGATTACCTCAACAAATTAACAGCTAGAATGCCAAAGGTCTGCAATGCTGTAATTGCTGCAAATGGAGGATTCTTTGACGAAAGCAAAGTTTGATGTAAAAAAAATCTTATTTCAAATACAAATCATTATTTCTAACCTTGTCAATGTCTTGACTCTATTTTCTATTCATTTCACAACATATGGTGGTGAATAAGTGTGACTTTTCATGGAAAACACAAAATTGTTTGGGTGATCCCAAACTTTTGAACGGTAGTGTGTATATATATATATATATATATATATATATATATATATAAATCCAGTTATTGTACTGTCTCATAAAGAATTTACTTGACCAACTGGATTATTTTGCTCCTTATTTGTTGAGCACTTTCCCTACCGTTGAGTGTTTCTTTTAACAAAGTTATATGTGGGTCTTAGATAAAGAGTATTTTCAAAAACAGTGAGTATGAGAGTGCTTTTATCTTTAATAATCTTACAATAATTCAAGTCATTTGTGGTAAAACTACCTCTTCCACTTGTGCTACCACTATGACCACTATCGTTGCTATTATTAGCTCTATTGTTAACATGTCTTAATACTTTTGCTGTTAGTAGTAGTACAACAGTAGTAGTAGTATTAGTAATATTACCATTGTACAGGAGGAAAGACAAAGGAAAATGGGGAGGAAGTAGAGAGACGTAAAAGGCAAGGTTGGTAAATTTAGAATTGAGATGAATAAAAAAGAGAGCAGGAGACAAATAGGGGAAGTGTGACAAAAAGAGAGTGTAAAGGTGAGAGAAAGAGAACAAAGTGAAGTTATACAGTAGAAAGAAGAGGGGGAGAGATGTCATGTTAAACTTCTCTTGCTCATCCCCTCCACTTCTTGTGAGAACTGGCCCTGGTTCTTCCCCTAACCTCTGTGCCCTTCCTAGCCTCCTGCCCCATTCAGCCAAAAGAGGAGGCTTACCAATAAGAGCGGGGATTCTGGTGAGCCAAATAATCTCCTCTTCAGTTCCCTGTCTCAGAATGCAGCTCGACACCACACTTATGTGGAACCAACAGTCTCTTCCATTGTGTGCCTTGGAGGACTCAATAAATGATGAAAACTTCCTTGATGCCAGCCTTGTTTCTCAAGCTGGCATATCCATTCACCCACTCAACGTTCCTCTTGATGGACAGCTTCTTGCTCAAGTAACCCCTTATTGAGCCCCTGCACCTCATTCTATCTGGCAATCATCATTAGTTGATCCAATTCCACATCATCTCCTCTCCTCATACCCCCTTGGTCCTCAGTCAACCCTGGTTAAAGCTATATAATTCCCACATCAATTGGTCCAACAATAAGTTCAGAACTGGAGTGCTTTTTGTAATGCATGTTGCCTGAAATCTGCTCTAGCTCCAGCAGAGGCTGTTGCACCTTCATTGGACAGTGAACCTCAAGACCTGTCATCTATTTGCTCTGTTTACCATGACCTGGGAGAAGGTTTTAGTAAGCAACGAGCTCTCTCTTTGCCCTTACATTGCCTTTATGATTGTGCCATTGATCTGCTCCCAGCAGCTCCCTTGTCTTCCAGCCACCTGTTCAATCTGTCTTGCCCTGAGAGAGAGGTCATGGGGACTTGCATTCTCCACTCCTTAGTCACAGGTATCACAAGGCCATCATCCTTCCATTTTGGCACAGTTTGTTTTTCTTTGTTGCCAAGAAAGACCATTCATTGCACGCCTGCAGTGACTTTGAATCATTCTTTGCTTTTGAATCATTTCAAGGAGCCACCATCTTCTCCAAATTCGACCCCAGAAACGCCTACCACCTGGTATGAACTATCAGGCAGGTCAGAAAGTTTGGCTTTCTTCCAAAGACATCCCTTTACAAATGTCTTGATGCATGCTCAATAATCCAGGTAAAGAAATCACGGAAAGTTGAATCAGTTCATCTGCACACAACGTTTATTGGGAAAAATGTTTCATTACTCATCCAAGTGACTTCTTCAATCTCAAATGACTGCAAATATCACCACCCAACACAGAAGAGCTAATGCGTCAGGCCAGGACTCCGCAGTCTACACCCATCTACAGGCCAGTGGCCGCTCTTTCGAGGATGAGGATGTCCACATCCCTGATTGGGAGGAACGCTGTTTTGAACGGGGAGTCAAAGAGGCCATCTATGTAAAGAGGGACCGACCATCCCTGATCCTAGCGTGCGGTGGGGGTGGTGGGGGGGGGGGCCAAGAGTACATCTGTCACTGTCTTACAATGTGGTGATTGCAATTATTCCCCAAGCTTCTGTGAATAGTATACATGGCCATTGTAACTCTAGTTAATGGACACGGCAATTTGCATATGAAACCGATCGTTGGTTCGGTTATTATGCAGCTGTGGTTTTTATTTTTTTCCCGCCTCCTTTTATCTCCCCAATTGCGTTTTGCCAATTACCCCACTCCTGGTCATCCCGGTCGCTGCTCCACTCTCCTCTGCCGATCCGGGGAGGGCTGCAGACTACCACATGCCTCCTCCAATACACGTGGAGTCGCCAGCTGCTTCTTTTCACCTGGCAGTGAGGAGTTTCACCAGGGGGACGTAGCACGTGGGAGGATCACGCTATTCCCCCCAGTTCCCCCTCCCCCCGAAACAAGTGCCCCGACCAACCAGAGGAGACGCTAGTGCAGCAACCAGGACACATACCCACATTCAGTTTCCCACCCGCAGACACGGCCAACTGTGTCTGTAGGGATGCCCGACCAAGCCGGAGGTAACACGGGGATTCAAACTGGCGATCTTCGTGTTGGTAGGCAACGGAAAAGACCGCTACACTACCCGGATTGTCCACCTCAACTGTTCTATTTATAAGGGTGGGATACCTGCAGTCAGCTGAGACTGAAGAAGTCACTTAGATGAGTGATGAAATGTTTCTCCCAATAAACATTGTGTCCTGATGAACTGATTCAACTTTCTGTGATCCTTTTACAAACCAAATCCATAAATTAACACCCACCCGTGTTACATTGGACCTTATGAAATAGACTATATCATCAATCTCTCCCCTCCCTCCGCCGTTACACTCAAGTTGCCTCCCTCCATGAAAAATTCATCCCACCTTCCATGTCTCCCAGTTGAAACCAGTTTCTCTCAGTCTGTTGTGCCCTACGGCCCTCTGGCCCTTCCCCCTCCACCCAACCGGATCACTGACGACCACCTGGCCTACATTGTCTGGCTGCTGTTGGACAAATGCCGGTGAGGTTGTGGGTACCAGTATGTATACTCCGGTTTTCCATCCACTCATCACCAGATCATTGTTTCAACCACTGTGGTAATCTCTCTATTGCAGCCTGTCTGCAATTGAATGTTCAAGGTTATTCCTCATGTTGTTTGTGTTACCTATATTTACAGTGGTTCCTTGTGCTCTCAGACTCACTACTCTCTGGTCCCCCTCCCTGCCTGTCTGTCTTGCCTGCTTGCTTCTTCCCAGCCAGCCACGCTAACTCCCTCGTCCGCCTGTCCTCCTCAGCTCAGCTTTGCCGTCTGCCATTCAACTCAGTCCAGCTCTGCCGTCCGCCATTGCCTCTTGACTTTCTGCCTTGCCTGCCATCCTCATTCCTTTATCCCTATGATAAACCCCTTTTACATGACTTAATTCCATTGTCTGTGTCTGCATTTGGGTCCGCGTCTACTGATCATAGCAAGGCAGGTGTTAAAGAGTGCAAGAAGCTAAGACACAGAAAGAGAGCGAGAGAGAGAGCGAGAGCGAGAGCGAGAGCGAGAGAGAGAGAGAGAGAGAGAGAGTCAAGACATGAAGGGGTCTTGAGACCTTGGGGATCATGAGCATAACTTCTAAGATGCAATAGCTGATTGAAAAACATGCAAAAAGTGGCTTTTGATATATTTCTCATATCTGCCTATGGTAGGCTTATGTGACCCCATCTCAGAGTAATATTGGACTATGTAGAGATGGGGTCACATAAGGGGCAGATAGATACCCTGCAATTTTGAGTAACTGACAGATGAGAAAAATGTAGGTCATTCATGGCAAGTTTGCTGTTTGGACCGAAGGCATCTGCTTACCTGGAAGTACGGTAAAGCTTCATTCCTGTGTCCAATGCTGTGTCGGCTCCACAGATGACACTTGGACACACAATACAAAGGTGCACCCTACCCATAAAAAGACAAACTGACCCACAACTGCACTGAACAAAAACAGTGAACAATACAGGGAGCTCAGGGTATTACAAACCGTTTGAAGGGCCTAATTTAATTCATTTTTTAAAAGAAGTTATGTAATTACAGCTAGCTACAAGTTCTCTGGCGTACACCCCCCCCCCCATTTTTATCCTTCAAAATTCCACTAAAAGGGAACAGTTGCTAGAAGCTGCTTTTGGTCTCTGTGTCCATTCAGTGTGTGGTACCTTGTCCATCCTCAAGCTCCTACAAACCTACAGATCAGCGTACTTACCTGCACATGGCTTACAGACATGTGATGTTCATTTTTGCTCAACATGAATCTCCTCCCTCCTCCGTTCCCCTCTCGCCTCCTATTTACTCCCACGCAAGAGGTTTCCGCTCCAGGGTTTACAGCGAGGACGAGGTTATCCTCCGCTTCTCTCCTCTTCCCCTCTTTCCCCTTCATCTTCTCCCTTCTCCTTCTTGCTTTCTTTTCTTTCCTGCTGTCTTCCTTCCCTCTCTGTTTTGATGAAGTTTGGGGATTAAAAAGGCTGGTCAGCAGAAAGACTCATCCAGACGCCAGGTCCGTGCGCTTCTCTGTAGCTTCATTATGTCCAATTAAGGGGATTGTCCTTCAGTGTGGAGCGGTTAGGTGAGCAGGTGAGGCGTGCGACCCAGCGGGTGCCAAGAATATAAACTCTCCCTTTTTTCTTCTGCATACTTTTCCCATCATTATCCCTTAATCCTTACAACACTTCATCCTGTTATCATGCCACTGACAAAACCAAAGCTAATTAGTTATTTTTACCATATAAATAACGAATAAACGTATAAATAAATAATAAAAGGACAGACGACAGAGTGAGCATGTTCAAACTCAGAATCACAGCACGTGTCGTTGGCTGTTACCATGTATGTGTCAGAATTTCAAGCCCCAATAGATTGGCGCCACATTTGATGCTGGGAATTTAACATAGGGCAGCACTCAAAATAAGCAGCGGGCAGCAAGAATGGCTCAATTTTAAAGGCATTGCTGCAGTTGTTTTGCATTAATTTTATGTTTTACCTCTGAGATGTAGTCTTTCTTTTTTTAATCCTGCCAAATACCAAATACCCCACTCTTCCGAGTCGTCTTGGTCGCTGCTCCACCCCCTCTGCCGATCCGGGGAGGGCTGCAGACTACCACATGCCTCCTCCGATACATGTGGAGTCCCCAGCCGCTTCTTTTCACCTGACAGTGAGGAGTTTTGCCAGGAGGGGGGGCGGGACGTAGTGCGTGGGAGGGACACGCTTTACCCCCAGTTCCCCAACATCCTCCCCCCAGAACAGGCGCCCCGACCGACCAGAGGAGGCGCTAGTACAGCGACCAGGAAACATGCCCACATCTGGCTTCCCACGCGCAGACAGGGCCAATTGTGTAGGGACACCCGACCAAGACGGAGGTAATGCGGGGATTCGAACCGGCGATCCCTGTGTTGGTAGGCAACGGAATAGACCGTCACACCACCCGGAGTCCGAAAATGTATTCATGTTTAACCCAATGTCTCCCTTTATCAAGAAGCACGTGCATCCGAGTGTGGGTACACAAGACAGATGCCGTCAGCTTTGACTTACTCTTAAATTTGTCCCCCAAAAAGGTGAAACTGAACCATCCAAAACGCCTTCTAAAGCGACTACGTTACAGTGTATTGGCTCCTAACGTATTGTCGGGGCTTACTGGGTGGTAGTGACTGAAACAAAGTAAACCCCCTTTGAAAGAGAAAGGATTCAGGAGAGAATACTACGGCTCTCGAATCAATACCAGATACCAGTGTCGCGAAACCCAAAGGCTGACGGACACAGAGTACTGAGAAACTCGAAGGCAATTTTAATGCAGGATAAAATAAACAAACTGCCACAAAATAACAAGAGGGGAATCTAAGGTGGTGGTGGTGTGGGGGGGTGTATGATGCGGATAGCGGGGTCTGTTTGTGAGATGTGTGCTGTACTACGTGTGTGTAATGAAAGCCGGTGTCTAACTTGCAACATCTTCCCTACGTGTAATAATGGACGCATGTTTGGCGGGGTGTTGTGACGGTGTGCGTGCGCCTGGCTACCAAAGTCCAAATCAGTTGAGCGAGGGGTTGTCCGAGGAAGTCCGAGTCCGTGATCCAGGGAGTCAAATCCGAAGGGAGGGGTCCAGGGAGAGAGACGCGGAGGCAGATCGCTGGAGGGGGGGTCCGGGGAAACGTGAGGGTCGCTGGGGGACGAGGAGCGAGGGAGACGCGGGGAGCCGCGGAAGTGGCGGAGGGAGGGTCTTGGGGGGGAAACAAAAACAGCGAGACGAAAAACAGGAACACAGGAGTTCGACACCGGGAGGGACAACACAGCAGCGTGGGGGAAGACATGAGGAAAGGGTTACTAGGAATCATGGGAACAGGCTTGTCAGAGCTTTACCGCAAGGTTCAGTACGTCGAATTACAGACAGGCGTTCTGGGAGACCGCCTGCCATAGAGGGCCGCCTGACTGCCGCAGGTGTGGCTGGTGGACAGTGGCCAACACCCGGTGCAGCGCAGCGAGCACGCTCGGATGTCCCCGGCGCGCCCGAGCTGGAGGAGTGGCTCAAACCTTCCGGCGAGCCAGCTTGGGGCGGTGACACCACAACAGAGCAAATCCTTTTGGATTTTAATATTTAACAGAAATTAAAGACCCATCATTTAGGGAAATGAAGAAAAAAAAACTGTCACGGAACTAGACTGGATTTTGGAAACACGTTAGACTACTAAGAGTGCCTTTGGCAACTAGCTATTGCAGGGCTCAAACATGTAATGACATCCTGCATAGTAACTGCTGACTTTGGTCACATGATCTCCAGTAGCGAGGAACATGACGAGACGAGTGGCGCAGTCTTCATGCAGAGAGATCACAGGTGAAGGTGACACAGTGAGTGGCAGAGAGCCCGATGGCCGCGGCACCGAAGCAGTCTAGGAATCATCCATTCATCTCTTTGGTCAGCAAGATTTCCCATATGTCTTAATTTTCCACTATACTATACCGAAACCAGGCGAAAACAAATGAGAGTGGAGCTGTTGGATTCCGGCCCCTGGTGATGCATGACTTAGCATCTCTTTAGCCCCCCCCCCCCCCCCCGCTAGCAGCACACACAGCAGGGCGATGGCTGGTACTACTGCGAATACTTTGGTAAAAAAAGAAAAGAAAAGAAGATGAGATAACTGCTTCTGTCGAGGTTACGTCCGGAGGTCCCTTTAATGTTGGCAGAACACTGCAATTAGAAACTCACAAGTCAATAAGAACCCCCCCCATGGATGTTGTGAGAAATGCAGCAATTTAATCACATTTTAATTGTAAACCACACTGCAAATTAATGTGTTTAATTTAGTTTTAAGTCATCCCAAGGTTAATGTTTTTAATGCCAACCATGCACCTCTGCTCTGTGACCATGATTAAATTCTATTAAACTGGATTAAATTGAATGGATTTGGTCTTTGCAAATATTATTCATACCAAAACAAGTATATGCCAAATTTATGCCAAAAGAAAAATGAGGCGACCACACTGAAAAACTCATGTAAACTAGTCAAAATATATCTAATATATCTATCTTTGTGAGCATGTGTGCACAAATATGCATGCTGGATGATTAAACATTTAGCAAAATTGGCAGTTAGCAACATTTTGTTCCCAACAACTGCCAAACCAAACCGGCACCAGTATTCAGGATAACAGATGTACAACGGCTGCTTCTTGAAATGTAAAAAAATAGATTATCTCCTTCTTTGTACAAATTCAGGGTTCAAAGGTCGACGGGATCGGCTCTAGACCTTTAACAACCTTGTTACTCCAGCAGGAAAATATATTAAGAACCTTGTTAGAGTCGAGAAAAATATCTCGCACTACCATCCCTCTCCCCCACTCTCTTCACCTAGATAATGACACTTCAGTGAGAGCAAATGAAATCGACCAATTTTCAAAGTCATTACCAACTCCTTCCTTAAACAGAATTAAAAAAGAGAAGGGAGCAAGTAAGAGAGAGAGAGAGAGAGAGAGAGAGAGAGAGAGAGAGAGAGAGAGAGAGAGAGAGAGAGAGAGAGAGAGAGAGAGAGAGAGAGAGAGAGAGAGGTAAAAAATCGACATGCATATTGATGTTGGCTTGGTAACCATGTAAGATGTTGAAGACCTGTATGCAGTACTCGCCAGTACCGGCTACTCTACATTTTACTCTTTGGTGTACCGTGACTTTTTCTTGCGCACCGGCAGCTTGTGAGAAGTGCCGGTACTCTCTACGGCCCTCTCCCTGTCAGGTTCTCTGGGTGATTCATAATGGCCCTAAATGAACTTAATCAGGGGCACTACGGGCCCCAGTACCCAGGGGGCACTATGTGACACTCATTTATTCCGGTTCGCGATACCCCCCCCCAGGATGGCGTTGCCATGATCTGCCCTATTATGCCTCTAATTGGCTTACCCCGATACTCTTACCCCAACCCTAACCAGTCTCACTCATCATGCCTAAACCTAACCGATCTAACCAACGAAGGCAACGAGTACCAGCCAGTCAGAGGCAGAGTAGGGCGGGTCATGGTGACGCCATCCTAGGAAAAAAAGCCTGAAGGACAACTGGACATAGAGCATTGGGATGCAGACACACACTAAAAGTAGTGAGAAGAGAAAGTATCGAGGACTGAAAGGAGCTGAGGGCATCCCGGCCTGATGACCTCATTGCACCGCACACTAAAGCTAGTGCACATAGTCGGTTATTTTTTACTGTAATAACTGAGCTGGTTGTCCCGTTCATTAAATACATTTCTGTTGTAAACATCGGTAATATCTAAAATTATCTTTTATTCACGGTAGAAATTCAGAATGTTATAAGGGTTTGCTGAGACTGGCTGATAGAGGGGCCAACATGTGAAAAAGCGGAGTACTGGCACTTATGTTTTTCCCCCTCCACTTCTCAAGCACTAACTTTATGTATGCATTTATGTGTTTGGAAGAAAAGCGTACAGAGAGAGTGTGAATATGTGTATTTGTGTGCGTAAGCATGCATGTGCATTCCTATCTTTACCTGTCAGTAAGTATCTGGACACACTTCTGCACTCCTTTGTGTGTGTGTGTGTGTGTGTGTGTGTGTGTGTGTGTGTGTGTGTGTGTGTGTGTGTTTGTATGTGTTTGCTTATGTATATGTTATGCAGTACACACTTTGCACATTAGTGTGTGTGTGTGTATCCCTTTTTGATGTGTGTGTGTGTGTGTGTGTGTGTATCAACCCTGGCCAAAACCAAACTGACAGACAGCTTCCCTCTTAGGAGGCCCTTAGTGTTTCTGATTGATCGTCATAATGCCACGGTACAGACCCTGTCCTTGGTGCCTATGCTAATCGCAGCCTCATGCATATTTTATGATCACGCTGGGAATCAACCGGCTAAATAAAGGATGAGGCCATTGGCTTTGAGCTGCGTTCATCACTGACTCTGATTGATTAGACAGAAAAAAAGGAGATTGGCCAACAAAGACCTGTGTGTGTGTGTGTGTGTGTTTTCCTTAGCTCAAAAATCGCAAGGGGAAGAAACTTCTGACTTGCAGGAGTGACAGTGAGGTCTGTGTCTCTGGATAAAATGGTATCTATCTATCTAAAAAAATAAATACATTTTCAAAGTGATTATGTTCAACATTAGCCTATCAGGTTGGCCTCCTTACCATTGCATACTAGTTTTCCTTTTCTCTCTCCATGCAGAATGAAATATTTGACATTTTGCTGACATTTACACTCACCAGCCACTTTATCAGGCACACCTGTCCAACTGCTCGTTAACGCAAATTTCTAATCAGCCAATCACATGGCAGCAACTCAATGCATTTAGGCATGTAGACATGGTCAAGACGATCTGCTGCAGTTCAAACCGAGCATCAGAATGGGGAAGAAAGGTCATTTAAGTGACTTTGAACGTGGCATGGTTGTTGGTGCCAGACGGGCTGGTCTGAGTATTTCACAAACTGCTGATCTACTGGGATTTTCACGCACAACCATCTCTAGGGTTTACAGAGAATGGTCCGAAAAAGAGAAAATATCCAGTGAGCGGCAGTTCTGTGGGCGAAAATGCCTTGTTGATGCCAGAGGTCAGAGGAGAATGGCCAGACTGGTTCGAGCTGATAGAAAGGCAACAGTAACTCAAATAACCACTCATTACAACCAAGGTATGCAGAAGAGCATCTCTGAACGCACAACACGTCGAACCTTGAGGCAGATGGGCTACAGCAGCAGAAGACCACACCGGGTGCCACTCCTGTCAGCTAAGAACAGGAAACTGAGGCTACAATTCGCACAGGCTCACCAAAATTGGACAATAGAAGATTGGAAAAACGTTGCCTGGTCTGATGAGTCTCGATTTCTGCTGCGACATTCGGGTGGTAGGGTCAGAATTTGGCATCAACAACATGAAAGCATGGATCCATCCTGCCTTGTATCAGCGGTTCAGGCTGGTGGGGGTGGTGTAATGGTGTGGGGGATATTTTCTTGGCACACTTTGGGCCCCTTAGTACCAATTGAGCATCGTGTCAACGCCACAGCCTACCTGAGTATTGTTGCTGACCATGTCCATCCCTTTATGACCACAGTGTTCCCATCTTCTGATGGCTACTTCCAGCAGGATAACGCGCCATGTCATAAAGCTCGAATCATCTCAGACTGGTTTCTTGAACATGACAATGAGTTCACTGTACTCAAATGGCCTCCACAGTCACCAGATCTCAATCCAATAGAGCACCTTTGGGATGTTGTGGACCGGGAGATTCGCATCATGGATGTGCAGCCGACAAATCTGCAGCAACTGCGTGATGCTATCATGTCAATATGGACCAAACTCTCTGAGGAATGTTTCCAGTACCTTGTTGAATCTATGCCACGAAGGATTAAGGCAGTTCTGAAGGCAAAAGGGGGTCCAACCTGGTACTAGCAAGGTGTACCTAATAAAGTGGCCAGTGAGTGTACATTTGCATTTGCAACTGCTATCAGTTTCAGATCTGAAGTTGTAAATTCTCGATTACAAGGATTTCTATCTTTGCTTCAGAGAAACACACAGGCAAAGACTTTCAATAATAGAGACATTTATTAATAGCTAAATGTGCTGCCAAGCGAGGAGAGTGTGCTGAGAAGGTGGAAGGAGTACTTTGAGGGGCTGCTGAATGAAGAAAATGTGGTGTAGTGTGGTGGTGTAGCAAGGAGGAAGTGAGGTCAGCTATGAAGAGGATGAAGACTGGAATGGCGGTTGGTCCAAATGACATACCTGTGGAGGCATGGATGTGTTTAGGAGAGATGGCAGGGGAATTTTCCGACTAGATTGTTTAACACAATCTTGGAAAGTGAGAGGATGCCTGCTAATCCTAGAGGTTCATACATTTTTGCCACTCACAGATATGTAATATTGGATCATTTTCCTCAATAAATAAATGACCAAGTATAATATTTTTGTCTCATTTAGGTCGTTTTAGGTTATATTTATGCAGAAATATAGAACATTCTAAAGGGTTCACAAACTTTCAAGCACTACTGTATGCCGCCCAGAGCTTGGCTCCTGGTAGGGTCACCCAAGGGAGATAGGTCTAGGACAGGGGTCGGGAACCTTTTTGACTGGGAGAGCCATAAAAGCCAAATATTTCTAAATATATTTCATATAGTATTTTTAACGTATAATAAATTAAATATGTCTTACTTTTAATGCGACTTCTGGTGCTGCATGGTTTTGCTGATGGCCTTGTAGTCTGGTTCATACGTGGTGAGGTTGAGCTTCATGCAGGCTTTGAGGCTTCCATCAGTTAAACGTGAGCGTAGGTTGGTCTTAATGTTCCTCATATGCGAGAAAGACTGTTCACATGCATATGTAGAGCCAAACATGGTCAATACGGCAATACTCACACGCTGCATTGTGTGGTATGTCACAGGAAGCTCGTTCCAAGTTTTAAGAATCAGCTGGTCTTCAGGTTGAAGATTTTTAATTTCTGTCCACTTGTGTTCCCTCGCCAGCTCTGCTCGCTGTCGCGCAAGACTTTCCAACTCTCCATTAAGTGACTTGAACTTACTCATCCACATGTCTGATGCCTTCAGGTCAGCAACTTCCAGCTCAAAGTCTCCGATAGAGACCCCGGGGATGCATGTCAGGTCGATTTTGTCCACTGCACACTCATGTGGATGAGTGATGAACTTGAAAAGACCAGTGCGCGCACGAAATTCTCCAAAACGTGCTTTGAATGACTGCAGGAGATTGAACGTAAAGCCAGCTAGCTGCTGGAGATCCAGATGTTGAGTGGAGTCACTTGCTAAGCATGCATCTCTAAATTGTTGCAGTCTTTCAAAGTGCAGAAGACGACCTGTTTCAATGTCCCTGAGAAAGACTTCCAGCTTGCTTTCAAATGCAAACACTGCTTGTTGAAGGGATGAGATTGTATTTCCAATACCTTGCATTTTCACATTGAGCTGGTTCAGATGGCCAGTTATGTCCACGAGATAGTGAAACTGCAGGAGCCAGTCAGTGTTGTCTAGTTCAGGATGCTTGACGCCTTTCATTTCAAGAAAAGTCCGGATTTCACTCAGGCAAGCTGCAAAACGGCTGAGCACCTTCCCCCTTGACAACCAACGCACGTTGCTGTGTAAAAGCAGACCGGGATAATGATTCCCAACTTCTTCTAACAGAGCTTTAAACTGGCGATCATTTAAAGCTCGGGCAACAATAAAGTTGACCACTCGAATGACCAGAGACATCACCTCGCCAAGCTCCTGGCCACACGTCTGAGCGCAAAGCGCCTCCTGGTGCAGGATGCAATGAAAACTTAGGATGGCTCTCTTTTCATGTTCACGGAGAAGCGCTACAAATCCTTTGTTCTTCCCCAACATACAGGGTGCACCATCAGTACAGACAGAAATAAGTTTATCCATCGGTAGTTTTTTTTCTTTAGCAAACTCCATGAAAGACATGAATAAATCCTCTCCTCTTGTTGTCCCTTTCATTGGCAAAACAGCCAAGCTTTCCTCACGCAGTGTGTCACCTGCAGCATACCTGGCAATGATACTGCACTGAGATAGATGGCTAACGTCTGTTGACTCATCTAACGCGAGAGAAAAGTATGTCCCGGCGTTTATGTCCTTAATTTGTGTTTCCTCGACTTGATTTGCCATCATGATGCTACGATCGTGCACAGTTCTTGCTGACAGGGGCATGTCTTTTATTCGTTTGATTATCTTGTCTTTATTTGGGAAGTCATCAAACAGTTCATTGGCCACATCAAGCATGAATGTTTTGGCATACTCGCCATCTGTGAATGACTTTCCATTCCTTACTATTGCCAAAGCCCCCGCAAAGCTAGCGGAATTCCCGTCACCTTGCTTGGTCCACACACGTAGTTGCTGCTGACTCGTCTGCACTCTCCGCTGTAGCTCCTCGCATGCCCTTTCCCTGCTGGCCCCCGCTGGATATTTCGATGCAAATGAAGCATGGTGCCTATCGAAGTGCCGCTTTATATTTGACCGTTTCATCGATGCAATTTTATCATTGCATATTAGACATACCGCAGATCCTGCTCTCTCCACAAATGCAAATTCCTCTGTCCACGCAGCCTGAAATGCACGGTAATCATCGTCTTTTTTTCTTTTCGCCATCTTTTCCGTTACAAGGGTTGAAGCGGATAAACTAGTTGGCTATCTGATAAAATTGATTTCTTCACCTTTACAATGACCCGGACATGCTCGCGAGCCATTGGTTCCCGACCCGACCCACGGGTGACCCGTGAAATTTATCTTCAAAACTAATTTCTGTTTACTTTAAAATGACACAGTATTATTAAGAAATATCACAAGTATTTTAAAATCAGTTCCAAACTGATTTTTTTGAAAAAAAAAATTTTTCAACTCAAAATTAAAAATAGGTTCCCGACCGCTGGTCTAGGGGGAGGTTCTAGAAGTGCAATCCAGCAAAGACCTCAACGGCAGAACTGGCAGAGGATGTCTTCAGGTCACAATGCCAGTGAAGGCGAATGAAGGCTGCAACAGAGGTTGGTCCCCAACCGTCTTGGTTCTCCGTGCCATTGGACTCTGGCCACCCCCTGCCAAGGAATGTGTTGTGTCTGCAGGTGCATCAGCCTTGCCACGTAAAAAGCTGTCATTCACAGGCATCCTCCTGCAAGGATCAACCCATAACATTCTGGGTCAAAGCCCTGTGGTGATCAGGAAGAAGATACGGGGAAAGGACAGTGAAGTCTGGCAGCCTCTAGCCACAACCTGGCACACAGGCCTGGGTGTATGATCAGTCGCTAAGCCCTGGGACTGAGGCAGAGGGGCTTCTCGGCTGCTGTACCCATGACTGATGTACTACCTGTGTCACTATAAAGACAGCTAGAAGCCACTGGACCAGTTCTAGGCTCGGAGGGAGTGGTATGTCAATTAAGTAGTAGACCAGAGACAGGGGATAAAGTATAAACAAGCCAGCAATTTTAATAAACAACAGCGCTGAATAACACACACACACACACAAAAGGTATTGACAAGGTAGGCTACACAAAACCAGGTGAGTTACCAGTTTCTTATTTAACCCTTTCTATAATTTAGAATAGGTTATTTCAAGTTTTTGGGTTGATTTAATCAACTTTAGTTCTTTTAAGTTTTAGACGTCTATTTATATCACTAATTTGAAGTTTAGATCCATTTATTTTATCTTGAGTTAACTCTATTTTCTTTTTCAGGTGCGGATGACTGGTAAGTATAATCTCTTTCTTCAGGTACGAGGTAAGTGTTACATTCTTTTTTCCCTTCTAGGTAACTACAGGTAAGTATAATTTCACTTTAACCTTTAAATTCACTAATACCTTTTTTAAGTGACTAACCCTTTAACACTCTTTTTTCACAGGAGAAACACCAATCAAGATCAACTTGAACAATCAGAATACATCAAAACAAAAATAAAGAAATTAACCCTTTAAATCTTTGGATAGCCCTTGTGGTTCAAGTTCAAATGAATAATCAGTTCTGTAATCTCAGTCCAGCTTCCTCACTGAGAATGAGAAATCCAAAGTTCCACAATCCTACCAGAAAGATGGAACAACGGTCTGTTCAGGTAGGTCAAACCATATAGAGGTGGTGTAGATGAGGTGAGCCAGACGTCCAGAGCCCCACCACCCAGTTCCTTGGGTGGGGCTCGCCATCTAGTGTCCGTGTGTGCGCCGTCCTCACGTGCACACACAGAAGAATCCGTCGTCGTGGTAGTCCTGAGAAGACTTTCCCGGAGGGGGAAAAAACCTGGCCTGCATAACAGGCCATGCACAAAACAGTCCTCTCATCAACGGTCCATAACCAACAAATCAAAATAAACAACATTTCACCACACAACGGAAATACATTTGGACTTTGTCCTTATAATGGTTCTGCTTGTGACGTTAGCTAGCTTACTGTACTTTTCCAGGCTAGAGCGGTTAGCTACCTTTACAGACTAGCACAGTTTGCTACTTTCACAGGCTAGCACATGCAATGAAATTCGACGTAAACTATAACAAAACTCACCAAAACCGTTCTGTGGCACAACTTCGGTTTTATAAGTATTTATCTTTACTTTTCAGATGTTTCTGAGAGATTTTCATCGAATGTTCAGCAGATATCTTTTCAGTTTGCTCTCGGTCGTAGCTAGTCCACTCTGGGTTTTACTGAGCAGGGCTCGTGCAGCTAATTCGTTCTGGGGACTGAGTCGGGCGCACGCTGCACAGGCATCTTAAAGGGGCAGGGAGGGTTGGATTAAAGGGATTGTCAAAACATTTTTAACTTCACATGAAATTAATATAAACCAAATGGTTTGGATTTCAGATGTTTTTTGGTACAATATTTATTACTATCAGTTATTTATGTATGTATCAATTGTTATTTATTTATTACTCTATGGCTATTTATTATATAACCTCAACCCTGGGGTTACACTGAGCAGCCCTATTTAGGATCCGCTCTGCTCACCCCAGTTGGGGAGGGGGCTAGAAAAGGTGCCCTAAACATAGTCTGCCTCATACCTCCTGTTTGGAGCATCGCATCCAGAGGGATCACCACCATGCGGACAGAAACAGAAACTGGTAAATTTTGGAGCCTGGAACATATGAACCCTCATGGACAATTATCCAGCAACTCACTTGAACTGCATACAGCCACCATCACCCGAGAGCTGAGAAGATTCCGGATTGATATTGCCGCACTCTCTGGAACCCGATTGACTGACCAAGGGCAGCTGAAAGAGGAGGAGAGTGGTTACACTTTTTTTTTTCTGGAAAGGAAAAGCAGCTGATGAGCTGAGGATCGACAGTGTGGGCTTTGTCATCAAAAACAGCCTCATTTGCCACCTTGCTGAGCTTCCTCTGGGCATCAATGAACACCTGATGACAATATGACTTATGCTTGTAAATAACCAAAGCATCACTTTTATCAGTGCATACATGTAGCACACTTGATAAGAATGACACTTACAAGGGCTGGTGTTTTTGTTGTTTTACTCCATCTGTCAAATAGACATTACAGAGGACACGTTTTCAGAGCATGGCTAACTATACGAACGGCAACACTCATCTGACGACTCTACCCGAATGCCCCAGAGTGCCACGCGGGAGCCAGCACTACGTCACACAGGCTAGAAGCAATTAACCTGCAGTGCCCTCCTGTGGCGAGAACCGGCTATCACAACAACACAGCAGACAATTCTCCTCTTTACTAGTAGTGAGTGGTCAATGAAGGTAAGTATATAAAATAAAAAATAGATGGGGGGGTACTAAATCCCAAGTACCCCACATACACTCCAACGCTTGACTCACAGATGAAGTAAAGGAGACTTTCTATGCCAACCTGGACAATGTCCTCAACAAAGTTCCCAAGGAGGATATGCTAATTCTGCTTTGAGATTTCAATGTCAGAGTGGGATGAAATTACAACTTGTGGAGAGGCATAATTGGCAAGGAAAGAATTGGAAACACGAATTCCAATGGCATCTTGCTGTTAACAACATGCTCAGAACACAGCCTAATCATCACCAACACACTCTTCCGCCAGAAGAACAAATTTAAAACAACCTAGAGGCACCTCTTTCTAACACGTGGCACCTTATTGACCACATTATCAATTGTCAAAGAGACAGACACGAGGTACTAAACACTAGAGTGATGATCAGTGCAGATGACTGCTGGACTGACCGCCACCTTATCTGCTCCACCCTGTCCATCTAACCTCACTGGAAAAGAAGGGTGCAGAAAAAACAGAACCACCCAAAGCTCAACCGCAAAAGACTTACTAATACCTCCTCTCATCAACAGTTCCAGGCCATGCTCAGCATATCAACACCCAAGCCAATCCAGATGATATTGAAAGCCACTGGGATATGTTCAGGACTGCAATCACTGTTATCTGTAAAACCACTCATGGACATAAAATGAAGACTCACCAAGATCGGTTTGATGAAAATTACCCGGAAATCCAGCAGTTAATCAACATCAAGAGGAAAGCCTTTACCATCTGGCAGAATGACATCAACTGCCAAAATAAATGAGCTGCCCATGCAAGTCAGCCATCCAAAACTAGGTAAGGGAATTGAAGAACCAGTGGTGGATGAAGAAGGCCCTTGAGATCCAACACCTTGTAGACTCTGAGCATCTTCGAAGCTACTAAAGCAATATATGGTCCCGGCTGAAGTAATACTTGGGGTAGTATTGGTTGAGGATCAATGACCACACCGGGTTATAGAACTCAGGTTTAATCGTGGCTCAGTAGGCAGATGTAATAACCATACATGGCGTTATATCACTACATCCCCCCTGTTTAGTTTTCAATTTTTTCATATAGAACTCAGGTTTAATCGTGGCTCAGTAGGCAGACGTAATAACCATACATGGTGTTATATCACTACACCGGCCACTGCCGTCTAACACCCCTTCGCTCCAAAGATGGGCACACACTGCTAACAGAAAACGAGTCAATCAAAGAGAGGTGGAAAGACCAGGGCCTTTTAAATCGGGACTCTAGCCCTGAGATGGATGCCCTCCAACAACTCCCTCAACAACCCAAAGAGGAGGATATGGCAGCACCATCTAGTCATAAGAGAAGTCCAGGACGCCATCAGGAAGATGAAAATCAACAAGGCTGCTGGTCCTGATGGAATACCACAAGAAGTACTGAGGCAGGTAGACCTACACTCCTCGGACATATCCATGCCCTGATACTTGAAATATGGGAAAAAGAGGAAATCCCTGTGCAACTTAGGGATGCACTTATTGTCTCTATCTTTAGGAAAGAGGACAAAGCTGATTGCAGCAAATATTGTGGCATATCCTTGCTTTCCACAACAGAGAAAGGCCCTGGCTAGGGTCTTGGCCAATAGACTCCTCCCAATATCAGAGGAAATTCTGCCAGAATCCCAGAGCGGTTTTTGTCCTAACGGAATCATAGACTTAACCAAAGTTTTCAATTCCATAAACCACCAGGCCCTCTGGCTAGTTCTGTCAAAATAGGCTGCCCTGATAAATATATCAGAATACTATGACTACTACATGGTAATATGTCAGCTAGAGTACTCCGCAGTTATGGAGATGAGAGAGTCCTTCAAGGTCCACACCAAGGCTGTGTCATTGCCCCGTTCTCTGTCTTCATTGCCATCATCCTCCACCTCACAGGTTCCAGTCTGCCTCAGGGAGTCAAAATCATGTACAGGAATGATGGGAATCTTGCGAATATTAACAGATTCAGGGCTAAAGGTAAAACCACCACCACATCCATCATAGAGCTGCAGTATTCCGATGACAATGTCTTAGTGTCCCTTATAGAAGAGGAATACAGAGCATACTGGACACCTTTACAAAGGCATACAAGCAGCTTGGCCTGGCTATTAACAGAAAAAAGACCCATATCCTCTAACAATCCCCACCCAAAAGAAATATACCTGCTCTGCCCCTATCCATCTCTGTTGGCAACACCAGACTTGAAAATGAGGAACACTTCCTATATCTTGGCAGCCTTCTCTCCTCAAAAGCCAACACTGACATCAAAATACACCATCATCTCAGTTGCGTGGCCTTCTCAAAATTGAGTAAAAGGGCTTTTGAAAACTGCAACCTTCAGGCCAGAACAAAAATTTGGTGTACCAAGCAGTAGTGCTGCCCACCCTAGTGTATGGGTCAGAAACCTGGATCACATATAGCAGGCACCTGAAGACACTCGATGCATACTAACAGCAATGCCTCGGGAAGATTCTTAAGATCAGGCGGGGGAATAAGCACACCAACTTCAGCATCCTCGAGGAGGCCAACATGCCTATTATAACTGCCACCATCGCACTTCAGCTGAGATGGACTGGCCATGTCCTCCTTCTGTCTGACTCTCGCCTCCCAAAACAAGTCCTTTACTCTCAGCTCATGACAGGACACTGTGCGCCAGGAGGACAAAAGAAGCAATATAAAGATAACATCAAGGCCCACCTCAAAAGGCTTGGTATTGTCCTTAACACCTGCGAACAAGCAGCAAAAAACAGGGAGGCCTGGACACTGGCTGTCCGTGAGGGTGCTGGGCGCTACAACCATGACCTCCACTGTGCTGCTAAAAACAAGCGCAGACTCAGAAAGGAGTGAGTTACCAGAAAGGCCCAAACCTCATCTGCAACCACTTCTTCACACCCTTGCCCACATTTCCCCAAAATATGCGGCTCCAGGATTGGCCCTCTATGCCCACCTGAAGACCCATAAGGACCTAGGAGGAGTCATACTCAACCCTTAGTGACCACCGATGATGATGGTGTGTGTCTAAGTGTAAAACGGACGAAGACAGAGAGAGGGATAAGGTTTGAGCTTTAAATTGATCAACTCAAGTCATTGTCTTGTTTCCACTGTAATCTGAAAGTGAGTTTGTGTCTTATTGTGGAGATGAGATTAAATCTTCTCCCAGTGAGCAACGATGACGATAACCTGGAAAGGTCGTCAGATGGTCCCATGTCTTGTTGTAAATCTGGCACCCATATCAAAAGCAGGGTGGGTCCTGGTGAGTTTCCGTCTGCAATTGCTTTGGAAGGTCATTGAACGGTCTCCCTGTCCTGTTGTGAGGGTGATAATCATGAGCAAGACCTGGAGCCTCTCATCTAGTTGATGTCAATTTGGCACTCCAGTGTGGGGACAGAGAGCGAGAGCCGCTTTGCAAACCCAATTAGTGTATGAAAAGGCTATTGACTATCACTGGTGGAGTTTTCAAGGAAGGGAGTGGGAGATAGAGCCAGAGAAAGGGAGAGAGTGAGAGCAAGAGCGAGTGATCGAGAGAGAGAGAGAGATGGAGTCCTCACGACAGTTTACCTGTGAGATTCGTGAATTCTACAAAATTTGTTTTGACACTGAGGCTTTTCCACAAAAAAAAAATCCTTGTTTGAAACAGCTGGCATAAAAAAAATGTAGAAGCATGATTTAATGCTAAGTGTGAACGTATAGACACTTTTTAGAAGGTTAAGGGCATTTTCCACATCCTTGTTTTGTGTAAAAACAACATGTATTTGTGTTATTTTCTAAACGCACATATTTGACTGGCAGCTCATGCTGTGGAGATTTGAGTGTATATTATTGCATTGCACCACATCACTATATCACAGGCATGTATCTCTGGGGAGACACATGCCTGTGATTGATCGTTCAATCTTTGAGTCCCATTGAGCTATTCCGAAATAATAACATCAAAACAGCCATCAGATTTTATCTCTAATAAATACAACATGCAATATTTGTGTATTGCATGTCATCTTTGCACAAGGTGTTAATACACATATTTTAGTCCTTGAAATACTGTAATACAACCAGTGTCAGAGCTCTACGGCTCTGAAGTTCATTAATCCAGGACCGGGTGTGTCTGTAACAACATGCACCAATATGCAACACATTTGGATTTACACGTTTAACAAAACAAAAGAGTGCAGGAGATCATGTTTAACGTTTTGGTCCCTTTATTTCATGTTAACCACATTTCAAACAACTAAACAACCAATGGTAATGGCATCACCAGATCTACACAACACTTTGCTAGACAAATAATAATTATAGCGATATTAATTATACAAAATAAATGTACAAATTCAAGAAATCAAATAAAAAAAACATAAAATAAGGAAAACATAGAGCAACTCCTTACACAGATGAACGGACCAAGCCAATGACATGAAGCCTTATTGACAAAAGATAATCATATCTGACTTTCACATCATCTTCAATAAAACACCCTGCTTTACGATGTCAGGTCCACTAACGAACCCGACTCAAGCAGAAAATAAAAATGGAGAAAACTCGTAAGTCTACAAAATGAGTGGCCCCTAGATTTTCCTTCAATAACCCAACAGGTTAAATTAATTTCTTATGAGATCTCTTCTTTTGAGGGAGGGATGGAGGAATGATACCAGTGGCGAAACAAAGATGATACAACATTTCTGTGTGGCTGATAAGGTGTTTGGATTTTGCAAAAAAAAAGAAAATAATTTTACTTGCATGCACAGATCCAATCTATACATCGAACGATGACAGAAAAGATCAGAATGCAGAAGTAGATTGTCATGTGAAAGCCAGATAAGGGTCAAAACTCGAAACCAGTTTGGTCCTTCTCCACGTCCCAGAATAATAAACACATCCATCAGCAACCTGACTAAATAGCCTTGAGCGAAACACTGAACCCTCACACGACTCTGTTTGCCGCTGCCGCTCTTTAAGGAGACGCATTTGTGAAAAGATACATTTCTTCTCTAAGGATCAGCAGTTCATAACCCCCCCCAAAAAACAAACAATAATAACAAAAACAATAACAATAATAAATAATAACAACAATAATAATAGTTATGATAATAACAATAATAGTTATAATAATAATAATTAATAATAAATAACACCAATTATCCTCTTGCTACTGGATAAACCTAAATTCTGACTCAATGCTGTGGTCACTTGGTGATAGTGTGAATGAAAGAAAGAAAGAACCATGAAAAGTGAAAACATGAAATAAGATTACATTTTCACCAAAGCCATCAAAGCCAAAAACAAGCAGTACAAACAGAATATATGTATTCATAATTTGCATTTGTCTGAACGGACGGGGACGGTGAGAAGTGCGTCAGGAAGAGCGAGTAAAGAGGTGTAAGACGACGGGGAGCTGCGGTCAGCGTCTTGTCCTGCGTCCCTTCTTATTAGCTACCATCAGACTGCATCTGCCCCTTCACTCCCCCCTTTTCAGCTCAGGACGAGTCAAAATGTCAAGTATTTTGTACTTTTTTCACACCTGAGGGCGTGTTACCGAGTAACTCTTGAGGACTGAGTTTTAGCTTTAGTTTTTCCTCAATAAGTTGTAAGCCAGCTCAGTAAGACAGTGTAGTGAAATGGAAAAAAAGTATCAGTAAAACTGATTTTATTCTCTTTGTTTTCTACCTGCAAACTCATCTTAACCCACCCTGCATAGAGCATTGAAGGAGGCTTTCAAAATGTAAATGTAATACAGTGGGTTTCTCCGAATAGATGGTCTGAAGGAATTCCCATTTCTGCAAAAACTCAAAACTAAGAAAAAAAAGAAGTAACTTGAGCCAAACCCCTGTTGTGTTAAATGCACTAACTTGGTGCTGAGTCAATGCCCTTATGTGAGCTGGACAATACTGCAAATGAATAAGGTCATGTGGCATTTGTCTGTTTGTTTGTTTGACTGTGGTTGTCTCATCTTATTTACAGTAAGGATGTATGCACATAACAAGATGTTTACAAGATCTACTTTTCAATAAGCCATTCAGCAAACATTTTGTGAATAAGGGCTAAAATCCTGAAACTCTGTACAGGGTAAGCAAATTTGGGCCTGAAGGCATAGCGTAATGTGGTGTTGAGTTGTCTTGAGTAAACTCTTTACTTTTCTCTAACAGGCACTTTAATGTATTGGAGTGATGCACTTGCTGCAATTTTTGCCTGTTTTGTTACCATGCACTAACGCAAAACACAGCATTAGAGGCCATCCAGTTAGCCAGACTGAAATACGGGCAACAGAGGCTTCTCAGTGATACCATTTTGGTGCTGCTAGTCGCAAGTATGTATTTTAGCATGGGGCTTATAGTGTTAAAAAGGGCAACCAGGGGCATTCCATTACTTCCGGCTTGGTCGGGCATCCCCACAGACACAATTGGCTGTGTCTGCGGCTGGGAAGCCGGATGTGGGTATGTGTCCTGGTCACTGCACTAGCGCCTCCTCTGGTCGGTTGGGGTGCCTGTTCAGGTGGGGGGGGGGCTGGGGGGGATTAGCATGATCCTCCCTCGTGCTACATTCCCCTGGTGAAACTCCTCACTGTCAGGTGAAAAGAAGCGGCTGGCGACTCCACATGTATCGGAGGAGGCATGTTGTAGTCTGCGGCCCTCCCCAGATCGGCAGAGGGGGTGGAGCAGCGACCAGGATGGCTCGGAAGAGTGGGGTGATTGGACAAATACAATTGGGGGAGAAAAAGAGGGAACCCCCCCAAAAAAAAGGCAACCAGAAATTCAAACAAGTTGTTATACAGCCTCTTGAATGTACTGATCCACCTGTGTTTAGCTCATCACCTAAAACCAGCAGGGATCAAGATAAACTTGGATCCAGGGCACCCGAGACTTTAAGTGATGTCAAATAATCCATCCATCCATTATCTAAACTGCTCATCCTGCTCTCAGGGTCGCGGGGATGCTGGAGCCTATCCCAGCAGTCACTGGGCGGCAGGCGAGGAGACACAAAAAGAATTGCTGAAGGGACGTCCCAGTAGGGGGAGGCAAGGTGAAGTTAGGGTGGGTCAGTCTGGTTACTGAAACACAGGCTGTCAGTTAGGAAGTCGGACTGAAAACCTTCTACTCACTTATTTGTGGGCTGTTCCGATTAAGAGCTACAGTTAAGGTGGATGTGAATGTAGAATCTCCAAGAAATCTTGCTGTGTGCATCCACCCATTGCAGGGGAACAACATTCAAGGCGTAGAATATATCTAAAAAGGAAATACTGTACAGTAGTCACACCACAGCCCAGCAGAGAGGACAGAGAGATAGAGGGACAAACCGGCGCATCTTTAAACACCTTTTTTTTCATCATAACACTGTTTACCTTTTTAATTTGTACAAGCATGTAAAGTCCCCAGTTTCAGTGAAGCACACGCGCGCACAGGCACACACACACACACACACACACTAAAATTACCAATGTGTATGTTTGTCTTGTATGTATGTTTTTTTTTCTCTTTCTGTACAAGGTAGTTCACACAAACCCACACACACACATAGGTGCCCCCGTTTGGTCACACCTTTATGGGTCTACACAAGTTTTCTCGCTCTCACCCACACCCACACCCACACCCACACACACACACACACGCGCGGATCGGGTTTTGGTCAACACAAGGCAGTTATCTGCTTCATGTATCCCAGCATTGCGTTGAGATTGCGTTGACATTGACAGGCATCAGAAATGATGAGTCAGAATGGCGGATTTCAGGTCTTAGCCAATCGAAAATAGCTGAGAGTCTCCATCAGCCAATCAGAAGGAGCTGAGTGCCTCCAGCGCCACTTCATAACAGAACTTGTACTGCTCCTGTGGAGGGAAGAGCACAAGGAAAATATCCATCTTGAGAATGAGCTTTTAAATCAGTTTGCCCCTCCCCCCCAAAAAAAATCAGAACAAATTTCTTGACCCCCCCCCCACCCTTTCTTCCCAATTGTCAATTGCACATGTCCAATTACCCCACTCTTCCGAGTTGTCCCGGTCCACCCCCTCTGCTGATCCGGGGAGGGCTGCAGACAACCACATGTCTCCTCCGATACATGTGGAGTCACCAGCTGCTTCTTTTCACCTGACAGTGAGGAGTTTCACCAGGGGGACGTAACACATGGGAGGATCACGCTATTCCCCCCAGTTCCCCCTCCCCCCCGAACAGGCACCCTGACCAACCAGAGGAGGCGCTAGTGCAGCGACCAGGACATATACCCACATCCAGCTTCCCACCCACAGACACGTGCCAATTGCGTCTGTAGTGACGCCCGACCAAGCTGGAGGTAACACGGGGATTCGAATCAGCAACCCCCGTGTTGGTAGGCAACGGAATAGACCGCCATGCCACCTGGATGCTAATCAGATTATAGTTTTGAACTATTTTTCTGTAATATGCATATCTGTTGTCTCCCGCCGTAGAAGAGGATGGATCTGTATCATCTTCAAGGCTCAGCGTTTTCAGTTTTTATTTTTCAAAACCATCCAGCATGCCAAATTTCGCCACAAGAGGAAACTGTTACATAACCTCACATGAACAGGAACAACTTTTGGATCCGTTGAAACATAAAATCCGGGTGAAAATCAGTTTAAAAATCTGGGTATTTTTTGGTGAAAATCAGTAAAAACCGAAAATGCTGAGCCTTGACCATATTGCACCATAGAATAAGACGGGCATGCATATTATGGAAAAATATTCAAAATATTTATTTATTTGTGAATACGCTGGTGCAGGAAATTGTTAATGCTAGGCTAACAAGTAAAAAGTATTGATGATCGGCTTCGGAGAAGATGTATTCCCCTTCTTTCGAGAGGCGCTGCTAATGATCCTGCTAGACATCCAGCAGTTGAGCTAAGCTGGGCAAAACACATCGTTCAACATCCCTTCACACTGCACACACAGACACACACAAAAAGGTATGCACCAGTTTGTCTGACTATGTAGCTAGGACACACGATAAAAACCCCGGAAACCAAACTATCCCTTTAAATGGTAGGTCAACTGAATGACTAATGCCTTCTCGGTGCAGGTCATTTGTATCCTAATAAAGATGACTGACTCTGAAGGTTACACTTTGAGCTGCTGTAAGACGACAACGTGAGGGTTTCATGAAGAGAAAGGTGTTGCGACAGGTGCTGTCTGTTCTTTTTCGTGTCGCTGGATGTATGTGTACATGTATGTGTATGTCTTTGTATCTGATTGTACTTTCTTGTGTATGTGTGTCTGTATGAGTGTGAGTGTGTGTTTAAGCCCACGCAAAGAGACGTAAAACTTGTTTTTGGATGTGTCTGAGTCTCCATTTGTATTTTCATGTGTGCATGTGCCTGTGAATACATGTGTCTATATGCATTCAAATATGTGCATGCATTTCCATGTATATATTTTTTTGAGTGACTTATGGGTGTGTGTGTGTGTGTGTGTGTGTGTGTGTGTGTGTGTGTGTGTGTGTGTGTGTGTGTGTGTGTGTGTGTGTGTGTGTGTGTGTGTGTGTGTGTTAGAGTTTCCTAGTCGATCCTGCTGCTTGAGGTTCTGCTGTCAGGCCTCCTCCGGTGTTTTTCTCCATTAAAATTGCCCACCTGGGAACTTTTTCACATTGCCTGAAAAACTAGATGTGTGTTGTGTCTACTTAAAAGTGTGAGCATGAACGTCTAAACAACCAATGGTTTTAAAAACTGTTATTACTTATGTTATTACTCCTTGGTGCTTCAGCAAACTGAAACACTAACAGAACACCTATCTATGTGGCATAATGGTTTGCTCACGTTAGATACTTTAACTTCAAATCCGTGCTTCTATCCATCCAACTTGGTGTGTGTGCGTGTGCGTGTGTGTGTGTGTGTGTGTGTTCCCTTACCATAGTCTCCACCATGTTTGTCTTATTGTTCCTTAGTGTTTTGACGGTGTGGAAAACATCCACTATGTTCTGCTGCTGGATCATCTCACTGATGCTACAGATGGCACAGAAGGTTCCAGAACGCCCACCGCCGGTACTGTACAGGAGAGAAGGGAGGGAGAGGTATCATCCTCACCATCATCATCATCATCATCATCATCATCGGCACTAAATTGACCCCCCCCTTTTTCTCCCCAATTGTACCCGTCCAATTACCCCATTCTTCCGAGCCGTCCCAGTCGCTGTTCCATCCCCTCTGCCGATCCGGGGAGGGCTGCAGACTACCACATGCCTCCTCTGATACATGTGGAGTCGCCAGCTGCTTCTTTTCACCTGACAGTGAGGAGTTTCACCAGGGGGGACGTAGCGTGTGGCAGGATCATGCTATTCCCCCCAGTTCCCCCGCCCCCCTGAACAGGCGCCCCGACCGACCAGAGGAGACGCTAGTGTGGCAACCAGGACACACACCCACATTCGGCTTCCCACCTGCAGACATGTGCCAATTGTGTCTGTAGGGACGCCCGACCAAGCCAGAGGTAACACGGGGATTTGAACCTGCGATCCCCATGTTGGTAGGCAATGGAATAGACCGCCACACTACTCGGACACCCCGTAAATCGATTGTTTAATATCAGTATCATCAACTGTGCCTTTATCAGCATCATAACCAGAAGAGTGAAACTGTTTTAACTGTTAAACAAAAAGTAGAGAACGTAAAAGCTCTGTTTGAGTGGTAGGGGGGAGAAAGAAAGAAAAGATGGAGGTGAAAAAGGAGCGATAAGGAGGAACAGAAATAGAGCAAAGAGACAAAGACAGTGAGGAGCAAGTAAATATGAAACCACGGTGAGTCTGCCCAGACCTGCTGCTTTGATGTTTCCCAAGTCAAAGCTCTTCTTTCTCGACTTTAAAGAACAGCGGGAAGTTCGCTGTTTTTTTTTTTTGTCCTTTCTTTCAACGCTCTGGGAGACTTCATTTTTAAAATGTGTTTACCATGCAGTTTAATGCTGCTCTCCATGCAATTTTTCTGCCACGTCCTTCAGCCGTTGCTTTGTTTAGTTGTCGTTGCTGTTGCCTGAGAGCTGGTCATATAGTAGTCTTTGTTAAAGGCTCTTGAAACTGATAAAAAACGAACTTTCAAACTTCCACCGGTTTCGCTGTGGAGCGTTCATGACATAGTTTGGTATATAGGGTTGAGGCCTCTCTCTGACAAGAAAGGCATTCGTGTGTGTGTTTGCGCATAATGTGTGTGTTTGCTCGTGTGTGCGATTTTCTGTGTGACTGTTTGCATGGGCTTATAGGGAAACAAATAGATAATGAAGACCACATTTTGCAAGGGAATTATTAGAATTTTGTTGTGTTACACGTTTTTTGATCAAAAAATTTTAGGACTCCATCATGCATGAAAAATCAATGCAACATGTTCAAACCTGTATGCTTGTGTGTGTTATGTGTGCACATGTTCCCTATCTTCATCAGTATTCAGTGCAGTGCCACTGGAAAAGTCAGACCACCAGCGATGAAAACAACTCCAGACATTCCACCGACTAGCAGTTCCAGCTGAAATCCTACCATATTCCTACTGAATAATACATGCAGGTACTGAGACGTGTAGTGGCAGCCCTCCCAGTAATTCCCCCTTGCCCTGCTAACCCATTTTAGCACCGCAGCGGCTGCTGTAGGATCATCTTTATTTCTCTTCAGTGCAGATAAAATAATTATTAGTGTTTTACACTGGGTGGAAGGGATTTACCGTTTGCCATGCCAGGACGGCTAAGATCGCATCAGATAAATTGTCATTCACTTGGACTCTGTCATAATCCCCAGCCATCCACTGATTAGAGAGAGAGACACACACAGGGTCTGGATGGGGCAGCTAATATGTCTGGGATTAACAGGGGCCAAATGTTGAGGTTAATATTTTTAACGATGATAATTGAGAAAATAAAGCTCATTCTACTGTTTCACTCCCTGAGAGCTGCTCAGTTTCAGAGCTAAATGCCAGCTCATTTATCTTAAATGTCATTTACCTTTCATCTCACTGTTCCTGTGCCTCCCCAAATTACAGCCATTCTTATTCATCATACAATGTGTGACATTTAAAGGGGGGAAAAAACAATAACAAAAATAAATAAAGCAGAAACTTTTTTCCAGCATTAGATTCTTCTGGTTGGAATAAAACAACAAAGTGATGTTAAAATCCCAAGCCTTTATTGGAATATGCAACTGTTTTTTTTTTGGGGGGGTTTCTTTGCCAAGTTCTGCTGGGTGTATGGTCGGTTTCACCCATTACAAGTTCTGCTTCAATGACCAAGGATGATTGCAACCAGTGGGTATGAAAAAATAGAGAGGAAAAAGAAAATAGGGCAAATGCATTTTAAATCAGCAATGTCAGATATCGCCGGAGGCTAAAACACCTCAATATCTTGAACCAAATTATCCATGGCAACAACCACCGTACCCAATAAACTCAAGACCGGCCAAGACTTCGAAGGAAATAGGGGGTCAAGTCACCTGAAAACATCGCATAGCTGCTGTACAGGTGAGATTCCCCAACAGTGTCTGGGATCTAAATGACCCAAAGTATTTAGGCCTCGATTATCCCTTCATGCCTTACCAACGTGAGTAACTTAAGTAAGACGATCCCTTTCAAAACTCAATATAATCAAGACATAATATGGGAATGAAAGGAGTTTGCAGTTTACAAGAGAGATTTAGACCAAGAATTTGTATTAAATTTTCCTCCTAATACTTATGTTTAATTCTATATAACAACCATTTGCTGCTGTGAAATCAGAACTCTAAATATATAAAACTTTGTTAAAAGAAACACTCAACGGTAGGGAAAGTGCTCAACAAACAAGGAGCAAAATAATCCAGCGAGTCAAGTAAATTCCTTATGAGACAGAACAAGCCTGTTTCATGCCATAAGCAATCATCAGCTGTCAATAAAGCTACTCAGGAAAGAACATTATTTTTACTGCCTCGTCATGCACATTGTCCAATGGGGAAGGGAGAGGTGCGACATTCAAAAATTCAAAAACACGTGATCGCTAATGGTGCAATGGGGGAGGGGGGTTGGTATTTGATTTATTTTTAGAAATAAATCATGCCAATAGACAAAGCCCCCCCACTGGATCGTTAGCGGTCATGTGTTTTTGAATGGAGCACCTCTCCCTTCCCCACTGGACATTGTGCACGTGATGTGCATGATGAGGCAGTAAACATCATGTTCTTTCCCGAGTCGCTTTATTGACAGCTGATGATTGCTTATGGCATGAAACACGCTTGTACTGTCTCATAAAGAATTTACTTGACTCACTGGATTTCATATATATATATATATATATATATATATGTGTGTGTGTGTGTGTGTGTGTGTGTGTGTGTACATTGTGTCAAGTCTGCTGTTAACACAGGCACCTGGACTATGACCTTCTGAAAATAAGACATCTGCTTGGCATTAAAGACCCATCAGATTCTAACCTTCAGGACAAGCAAAGAGAGAAAATTATCAATTTTCACCAGCTATTGATTGAACCATCATGTTTGTCCTTATCGCTGGTATTACTGAGTCTGAGAAATCAATAGGAAGGGCTGATTAGCTACTGTAGCTGTCTTTAGCCATGAGCAGAGAAAGCATGTGTGTAACAGTCACAAATACGGGGTTTGGGTATCATAGTGGATTGCATTAGCCATTACAAGTAAAGAATTTCATTCTAAAATGAGGTATTTCAACATCATTCATATTCCACATTCATATTCCACACTGTCTTGAAACATGATGAGATTGAAAGAATAAGGGCTTTAGTTTCAGAGATACTGAGCAAAGATCATCAGGTAAGGGGAACCAATTTTAAACAGATAATACATAATCATAATAATTGGCAATATGTACATTGTTATGTCATGCCAATAAAGCCATTTGAATTTGAATTTAATACATAATCCTTGATGGATTATACAAGCAAATATTTCTTCCCTAACCCAGCTGTTGGAATGGTTCATCAATACGGTTTACAGTAGTCATACAAAATACTTCAACATAGCACAGAAGAACTTGCTACAGTATATAGTATATCCGGGCGTGTAATTTAAGAAAATCATTCCAAAATAGGAGATTTTCTCTTCATCAACAATTTTACACATACAAATGATTTCTTTCATAGAAGCAAACTTCCTCTGCAATACTATTTCAGTCATTTGAGAACGTTTTATCTGCCTTTATATATAAAACAAGACATTCATGGACAAGGGCCAAGAACCTGGAACTGATGGAATGCTAATATAACAGCAGACCCCTGGAGAGGGGCTATATAAAGCAAATGTGGAAACTGTGGACCAGTAGGAGACCTAATTCCACACGGACTCAGAAGCAGCTTGTGGCTCAATGCTTGAACATCAATAGAAGGAGGCTACTGTCATGACTTGAGATGGAGAGGCTCCAACAGGATGACTATACTGTTCAGCACCCTGAATGGCCCCCTAGTCGGCAGGAGATAACATGAGGACAGACCCTGACCAACTGAAACAATCCTACCAGCCATGACAGCTGAAAATACTGAGTTTCAAATGAGAATCATGGCCAGACTAAAGACAATGAACCCCCGGGCATGGCTTCCACGACTCAGTGACAAAGTGCCATCACAAAGCCTGCTTGCGGATGCGAACAGAGCCTTACACAACATCTCAACTTCCACCATAACAGAGACCAATGAGCTTGTATATGCCACTGCAACCGTAATCCTGGAGATGCTTGGGTACAGGATTAAGAACACAGGTCAACAGTACCCTCCATGGAAGAGAAGGCTGGAAGCCAAGATCAAAGCAGCATGGAGAGATATTAACCAGTTAACAGAGGTGCAGAAAGGTGTGATTAAAGACTGGCTCTGGTTGAAGAAGTACAGCAAGCTGTCCATAAGTGAGGCCCTGGAAACTGCCAAACAAAGACTCACAGCTCTGGCCGCCAGGCTGAAAAGTTACACTACAGAAGTAGAAGTCAAAAGAGTAAATGGCCTGTTCCTTAAAGAACTATCCATCCAAAGTGTACTCCAAGCTGCAGACTAACAAAATATCAGACCCACCCAGAGCAGAGACTGAGCAATGCTGGAAGGATATATGGGAAAAGGAGGCATCACACAACACTAATGTCCAGTGCCTGGTGGGCCTAGGAGCACACCACAGACAATTTCCCAGAACAAGAACCAGTTATCATCACAGTGGCTGACATCAAACATTGAGTCTCAAACATGGAGAGCTGGACTGCGCCAGGTCCTGACATGATTCATGCCTACTGGTTGAAGAAGCTAATGGTATGCCATGAATGCCTGGTAACACAGATGAACCAGCTGCTAACATCAGGGTCTCAACCTGACTGGCTAACACAGGAGAGAACAATACTGATCAAGAAGGATCCCCACGAGGGTACAATACCTACTGGCCAATAACCTGCCTCTTCACAGCATGGAAGATCCTGTCAGACACCAGCTAAGCTTAATAGACAATTGAGTTAATACATGAGCGAAACTCAAGATAGGAATTGGGAACAACACCAGAGGGTCAAAGCATCAGCTACTGGTTGATAAAGCAGTCACCCAAGACTCAAGACCAGACAGACCAACCTGAGCACGGCCTGGATTGACTACAAGAAAGCCTAGGATTCAATGCCCCACACCTGGTTACTGGAGTGCTTGGTACTATACAAAGCTAGCAGGACACTAATAGCCTTCATCAAGAACTCAATGTGGCAGTGGAAAACAAAACTAGAGGCCAATTAAAAGACAATCACGCAGGTAACCATCAAATGTGGCATACACCAAGGTGATGCACTATCCCCGCTGCTGTTCTGCAAAGGTCAGATCATCACAAAGAGTGGATATGGATACAGGTTCAGAAGTGGAGTTACCATCAGCCACCTCCTATACATGGATGACATCAAGCTGTATGCCAGGAATGAGCAAGATATTGACACGCTGATCCACCTCACCAGGATCTACAGTGAAATCGGGATGTCATTCGGACTGGACAAGTGCAGTCAAATGGTGGCAAAAAGAGGAAAGGTGGTGTGCACTGAATGGGCTGAATTACCAGATGGCAGGATAACAGACATACAGGACAGTCACAAGTACTTGGCAAATGGAAACCACAAGGAGGCAGCAAGGAGGTCAGCTACAGCCAAATACCAGCAGAGAGTGAGGCAGGTCCCGAGGAGCCAGCTCTATGGGGAGAATAAGATCCAAGCCATCAACACATATGCTCTACCAGTCATCAGATACCCAGCTGGAATAATAAGCTGGGCAAAGGACAAGATAAAGGCCACAGATATCAGGACATGGAAACTCCTCACAACACACGGAGTTCCACCTGAAGTCCAGCAGCCTGAGACTGTATGATAAGCAAAAAGATGAGGGCTGAGGGTTAGTGAGTGTCAGGGCCACTATCTAGGATGAAACAAGGAACATCCATGAATACATTAGAAAGAGGGGCCCCCAGGATGAACTGCTGAGTGAGTACCTCAGGCAGCAGAACACAGAGAGTGTGAAGGAAGAATAAGAGGAGGTATCATGGAAGATCAAGCCCCTCCATGGGATGTACCATCGACAAAAAGAAGATCTAGCTGATATCAAGAAATCCTACCAGTGGCTACAAAATCATAGCAGCACAAGAACAGGCACTTAGGACAAGATCGGTTGAGGCAGGGGTCTACCACACCAGACAAGACCCAAAATGCAGGCTGTGCAAAGACGACTCAGACAATCCAGTAGCAAGGTGTAAAATGCTAGCTGGCAAAGTGTACACTGAAAGGCATGACCAAGTGGCTGGGATAGTCTACAGGAATATCTGTACTGAATACAGACTGGAGGTCCCCGAGTCCAAATGGGAGACATCACCAAAAGTGGTTGAAAATGGCAGAACAAAGATCCTGTGGGACTTCAAGTTCCAGACTGACTGAAATTGTGTAGTCTAATACCAGCATTACTGTGTCTCAACCTTAGAAACCCAGATGGCAGTGATGGTAGAGTGAGAAGCATATAAAGAATCCAAAAAAGCTCAAGCATCAATTTAGGATTAAAACATTAACCTTACAACAACTTTACAAAAAGAAACATGCCAAATCATCTTTATATGACCTTAATCATTTAAAGTCATATAATTTTGTTTAATGGGGGCTTAAACCAACCAACTTCACATTACAAAGCACCATAGGTTGTTTTAATTTTTGTGCCATTAGACATTGTTGTCATAACTGTTTCTTTTCCTATTTATGGACAAAGCATTTGGAAAGACTTCTCTTCATTCCAAGTCAGGAGTAAGTTGGGTTTGAAATCGATTTCCAGGTCTGGTGATCTAATAGGGGTTGGGGTGTTAAACCATATCCTGGTGTAAGGCAAGAAATATGGGAGCACATGGTTTTTCCCATGGTGCCAGTGTCAGTTTTTCCAGGGTCAGCCACAGATAAAATCATGTCAGTCAGGGACGGGGTAACACAGTTCACTTTTCTATCCCTGTTTGCTGTCAAACTTAATCACGAGGCAGCACATGAGAAAATTGTTTTCTACAGTTTTATTGTCAATTCTTTCAAGTAGCTTCTGATAATTTCGAGGAATAACGTGTTTTACTAGAGGGTGAAATTTACAATCAATGTTAACACCATAGTTTGACTGCCAGACTTTTCTTCAAAACTGTTCTCACATCCCTTATGTTCCACAAGTGACTGTATACTGATATTTCATCGCACATTTGGTGTATAGGGGTCATTAACTAGAAAAATGGAAATAGCTAACATTTCTTAATGGCTCTAAAGTCAGGAGAGGGGGCTTAATTTGTGCTTTGATTACAAACGAAAAGGGCGTTTACCATAAGCACAGTATACTTAAACCATACACACACACACACACACACACACACACACACACACACACACACACACACACACACACACACACACACACACACACACAATCCTCATAAAAGCTAGCAGAAACAAATCAATGCCAAATCTGATTGGCCCAATGGGTTAAAACAGTGGAGGCTTATTATTGGATGAGTATCACTGAAGTGCTCCAGCTAATATTTGGAGTTAGTGTGTGTGAGTGCATGTGTTTATTTGTCTTGTATGTGTTAGTTATTATGTTTGTGTGTAGTAATCTTGTCTATAGACTTCTCAGCCTCCATTTACCTCCCCTCATTATCAGCTTCATTTGCTCTGCGCCTAAACTGCAGGTAATCAAGCAGTATGTGTGTGTGTGTTTTTTAGCGTTTAAATGTCTTACTTAAATTTTGCTTGTGATGTATCTATCTATCTATCTATCTATCTATCTATCTATCTATCTATCTATCTATCTATCTATCTATCTATCTATTTATCTATCTATCTATCTATCGCCACAATGACTTGGAGCTTTGTTTTGTCCATTTAGTCAGCATACCATGTACTACTCGTAGTACTACTG